>NW_028126969.1:0-216294 GCF_965231255.1 Vanellus vanellus | reverse complement strand
GATGGAGTCCCGCAGGAAAGCAGAGAGGGCCAAATTGTCTGTGGCATTTGAAGGGGTTCCAGGAGGCAGTGAGGACCAGCATCACTTTTCCCCGCTGGCACCTTTGCTGTGGCAGCAAAAGCTGGACGTTTGTCTTTTTTGCTTCGGAGGTTGCCGAAAGCGAAAACAGGTGCTTTTGAGGATGGAGTCCGCAGGAAACAGAGAGTGCCAAATTGTCTGGGGCATTTGAAAGGGTTCCAGGAGACAGCGAGAACCAGCATTACTTTTCCCCGCTGGCACCTTTGCTGTGGCAGCAAAAGCTGGACGTTTGTCTTTTTACCACCGGAGGGCGCCGAAAGCGAAAACAGGTGCTTTTGAGGATGGAGTCCGCAGGAAAGCAGAGAGGGCCAAATTGTCTGGGGCATTTGAAAGGGTTCCAGGAGGCAGTGAGAACCAGTATTACTTTTCCCCGCTGGCACCTTTGCTGTGGCAGCAAAAGCTGGACGTTTGTCTTTTTTGCTCCTGAGGTTTCCAAAAGCGAAAACAGGTGCTTTTGAGGATGGAGTCCGCAGGAAAGCAGAGAGGGCCAAATTGTCTGTGGCATTTGATGGGGTTCCAGGAGGCAGTGAGAACCAGCATTACTTTTCCCCGCTGGCACCTTTGCTGTGGCAGCAAAAGCTGGACGTTTGTCTTTTTTGCTCCGGAGGCTGCCGAAAGCGAAAACAGGTGCTTTTGAGGATGGAGTCCGCAGGAAAGCAGAGAGGGCCAAATTGTCTGTGGCATTTGAAGAGGTTCCAGGAGGCAGTGAGAACCAGCATTACTTTTCCCCGCTGGCACCTTTGCTGTGGCAGCAAAAGCTGGACGTTGTCTTTTTTGCTCCGGAGGTTTCCAAAAGCGAAAACAGGTGCTTTTGAGGATGGAGTCCGCAGGAAAGCAGAGAGGGCCAAATTGTCTGTGGCATTTGAAAGAGTTCCAGGAAGCAGTGCTAACCAGCTTTACTTTTCCCCGCTGGCACCTTTGCTGTGGCAGCAAAACCTGGACGTTTGTCTTTTTTGCTCCTGAGGTTGCCGAAAGCGAAAACAGGTGCTTTTGAGGATGGAGTCCGCAGGAAAGCAGAGAGGGCCAAATTGTCTGGGGCATTTGAAGGGGTTCCAGGAGGCAGTGAGGACCAGCATCACTTTTCCCCGCTGGCACCTTTGCTGTGGCAGCAAAAGCTGGACGTTTGTCTTTTTTGCTCCGGAGGCTGCCGAAAGCGAAAACAGGTGCTTTTGAGGATAGAGTCCGCAGGAAAGCAGAGAGGGCAAAATTGTCTGGGGCATTTGAAAGGGTTCCAGGAGGCAGTGAGAACCAGCATTACTTTTCCCCGCTGGCACCTTTGCTGTGGCAGCAAAAGCTGGACGTTTGTCTTTTTACCACCGGAGGGCGCCGAAAGCGAAAACAGGTGCTTTTGAGGATGGAGTCCGCAGGAAAGCAGAGAGGGCCAAATTGTCTGGGGCATTTGAAAGGATTCCAGGAGACAGCGAGAACCAGCATTACTTTTCCCCGCTGGCACCTTTGCTGTGGCAGCAAAAGCTGGACGTTTGTCTTTTTTGCTCCGGAGGTTGCCGAAAGCGAAAACAGGTGCTTTTGAGGATGGAGTCCGCAGGAAAGCAGAGAGGGCCAAATTGTCTGTGGCATTTGATGGGGTTCCAGGAGGCAGTGAGAACCAGCATCACTTTTCCCCGCTGGCACCTTTGCTGTGGCAGCAAAACGTGGACGTTTGTGTTCTTTGCTCCGGAGGCTGCCGAAAGCGAAAAAAGGTGCTTTTGAGGATGGAGTCCGCAGGAAAGCAGAGAGGGCCAAATTGTCTGGGGCATTTGAAAGGGTTCCAGGAGGCAGTGAGAACCAGCATTACTTTTCCCCGCTGGCGCCTTTGCTGTGGCAGCAAAAGCTGGACGTTTGTCTTTTTTGCTCCTGAGGTTGCCGAAAGCGAAAACAGGTGCTTTTAAGGATGGAGTACGCAGGAAAGCAGAGAGGGCCAAATTGTCTGGGGCATTTGAAAGGGTTCCAGGAGGCAGTGATAACCAGCATTACTTTTCCCCGCTGGCACCTTTGCTGTGGCAGCAAAAGCTGGACGTTTGTCTTTTTTGCTCCTGAGGTTTCCAAAAGCGAAAACAGGTGCTTTTGAGGATGGAGTCCGCAGGAAACAGAGAGTGCCAAATTGTCTGGGGCATTTGAAAGGGTTCCAGGAGACAGCGAGAACCAGCATTACTTTTCCCCGCTGGCACCTTTGCTGTGGCAGCAAAACGTGGACGTTTGTCTTTTTTGCACCGGAGGGCGCCGAAAGCGAAAACAGGTGCTTTTGAGGATGGAGTCCGCAGGAAAGCAGAGAGGGCCAAATTGTCTGGGGCATTTGAAAGGGTTCCAGGAGGCAGTGAGAACCAGCATTACTTTTCCCCGCTGGCACCTTTGCTGTGGCAGCAAAAGCTGGACGTTTGTCTTTTTTGCTCCTGAGGTTTCCAAAAGCGAAAACAGGTGCTTTTGAGGATGGAGTCCGCAGGAAAGCAGAGAGGGCCAAATTGTCTGTGACATTTGAAGAAGTTCCAGGAGGCAGTGAGAACCAGCATTACTTTTCCCCGCTGGCACCTTTGCTGTGGCAGCAAAAGCTGGACGTTTGTCTTTTTTGCTCCGGATGCTGCCGAAAGCGAAAACAGGTGCTTTTGAGGATGGAGTCCGCAGGAAAGCAGAGAGGGCCAAATTGTCTGGGGCATTTGAAAGGGTTCCAGGAGGCAGTGAGAACCAGCATTACTTTTCCCCGCTGGCACCTTTGCTGTGGCAGCAAAAGCTGGACGTTTGTCTTCTTTGCTCCGGAGGTTGCCGAAAGCGAAAAAAGCTGCTTTTGAGGATGGAGTCCGCAGGAAAGCAGAGAGGGCCAAATTGACTGTGGCATTTGAAAGGGTTCCAGGAGGCAGTGAGAACCAGCATTACTTTTCCCCGCTGGCACCTTTGCTGTGGCAGCAAAACCTGGACGTTTGTCTTTTTTGCTCCGGAGGTTGCCGAAAGCGAAAAAAGGTGCTTTTGAGGATGGAGTCCGCAGGAAAGCAGAGAGGGCCAAATTGTCTGTGGCATTTGAAGGGGTTCCAGGAGGCAGTGAGGACCAGCATCACTTTTCCCCTTGGCACCTTTGCTGTGGCAGCAAAAGCTGGACGTTTGTCTTTTTTGCTTCAGAGGTTGCCGAAAGCGAAAAAAGGTGCTTTTGAGGATGGAGTCCGCAGGAAAGCAGAGAGGGCCAAATTGTCTGGGGCATTTGAAAGGGTTCCAGGAGACAGCGAGAACCAGCATTACTTTTCCCCGCTGGCACCTTTGCTGTGGCAGCAAAAGCTGGACGTTTGTCTTTTTACCACCGGAGGGCGCCGAAAGCGAAAACAGGTGCTTTTGAGGATGGAGTCCGCAGGAAAGCAGAGAGGGCCAAATTGTCTGGGGCATTTGAAAGGGTTCCAGGAGGCAGTGAGAACCAACATTACTTTTCCCCGCTGGCACCTTTGCTGTGGCAGCAAAAGCTGGACGTTTGTCTTTTTTGCTCCTGAGGTTTCCAAAAGCGAAAACAGGTGCTTTTGAGGATGGAGTCCGCAGGAAACAGAGAGTGCCAAATTGTCTGGGGCATTTGAAAGGGTTCCAGGAGACAGCGAGAACCAGCATTACTTTTCCCCGCTGGCACCTTTGCTGTGGCAGCAAAAGCTGGACGTTTGTCTTTTTTGCTCCGGAGGTTGCCGAAAGCGAAAACAGGTGCTTTTGAGGATGGAGTCCGCAGGAAAGCAGAGAGGGCCAAATTGTCTGTGGCATTTGAAGGGGTTCCAGGAGGCAGTGAGGACCAGCATCACTTTTCCCCGCTGGCACCTTTGCTGTGGCAGCAAAAGCTGGACGTTTCTCTTTTTGCTCCGGAGGCTGCCGAAAGCGAAAAAAGGTTCTTTTGAGGATGGAGTCCGCAGGAAAGCAGAGAGGGCAAAATTGTCTGGGGCATTTGAAAGGGTTCCAGGAGGCAGTGAGAACCAGCATTACTTTTCCCCGCTGGCACCTTTGCTGTGGCAGCAAAAGCTGGACGTTTGTCTTTTTTGCTCCTGAGGTTTCCAAAAGCGAAAACAGGTGCTTTTGAGGATGGAGTCCGCACGAAAGCAGAGAGGGCCAAATTGTCTGGGGCATTTGAAAGGGTTCTAGGAGGCAGTGAGAACCAGCATTACTTTTCCCCGCTGGCACCTTTGCTGTGGCAGCAAAAGCTGGACGTTTGTCTTTTTTGCTCCTGAGGTTTCCAAAAGCGAAAACAGGTGCTTTTGAGGATGGAGTCCGCAGGAAAGCAGAGAGTGCCAAATTGTCTGTGACATTTGAAGAAGTTCCAGGAAGCAGTGAGAACCAGCATTACTTTTCCCCGCTGGCACCTTTGTTGTGGCAGCAAAACCTGGACGTTTGTCCTTCTTTGCTCCGGAGGTTGCCGAAAGCGAAAAAAGCTGCTTTTGAGGATGGAGTCCGCAGGAAAGCAGAGAGGGCCAAATTGTCTGTGGCATTTGAAAGGGTTCCAGGAGGCAGTGGGAACCAGCATTACTTTTCCCCGCTGGCACCTTTGCTGTGGCAGCAAAAGCTGGACGTTTGTCTTCTTTGCTCCGGAGGTTGCCGAAAGCGAAAACAGGTGCTTTTGAGGATGGAGTCCGCAGGAAAGCAGAGAGGGCCAAATTGTCTGGGGCATTTGAAAGGGTTCCAGGAGACAGTGAGAACCAGCATTACTTTTCCCCGCTGGCACCTTTGCTGTGGCAGCAAAAGCTGGACGTTTGTCTTTTTTTGCTCCGGATGCTGCCAAAAGCGAAAACAGGTGCTTTTGAGGATGGAGTCCGCAGGAAAGCAGAGAGGGCCAAATTGTCTGTGGCATTTGAAAGAGCTACAGGAAGCAGTGAGAACCAGCATCACTTTTCCCCGCTGGCACCTTTGCTGTGGCAGCAAAAGCTGGACGTTTGTCTTTTTTGCTCCGGAGGCTGCCGAAAGCGAAAAAAGGTGCTTTTGAGGATAGAGTCCGCAGGCAAGCAGAGAGGGCCAAATTGTCTGGGGCATTTGAAAGGGTTCCAGGAGGCAGTGAGAACCAGCATTACTTTTCCCCGCTGGCACCTTTGCTGTGGCAGCAAAACCTGGACGTTTGTCTTTTTACCACCGGAGGGCGCCGAAAGCGAAAACAGGTGCTTTTGAGGATGGAGTACGCAGGAAAGCAGAGAGGGCCAAATTGTCTGGGGCATTTAAAGAGTTCCAGGAGGCAGTGAGAACCAGCATTACTTTTCCCCGCTGGCACCTTTGCTGTGGCAGCAAAAGCTGGACGTTTGTCTTTTTTGCTCCGGAGGTTGCCGAAAGCGAAAACAGGTGCTTTTGAGGATGGAGTCCGCAGGAAAGCAGAGAGGGCCAAATTGTCTGTGGCATTTGATGGGGTTCCAGGAGGCAGTGAGAACCAGCATCACTTTTCCCCGCTGGAACCTTTGCTGTGGCAGCAAAAGCTGGACGTTTGTCTTCTTTGCTCCGGAGGCTGCCGAAAGCGAAAAAAGGTGCTTTTGAGGATGGAGTCTGCAGGAAAGCAGAGAGGGCCAAATTGTCTGTGGCATTTGAAGAGGTTCCAGGAGACAGTGAGAACCAGCATTACTTTTCCCCGCTGGCACCTTTGCTGTGGCAGCAAAAACTGGACGTTTGTCTTTTTTGATCCGGAGGTTGCCGAAAGCGAAAACAGGTGCTTTTGAGGATGGAGTCCGCAGGAAAGCAGAGAGGGCCAAATTGTCTGTGACATTTGAAGAAGTTCCAGGAGGCAGTGAGAACCAGCATTACTTTTCCCCGCTGGCACCTTTGTTGTGGCAGCAAAAGCTGGACGTTTGTCTTTTTTGCTCCTGAGTTTTCTAAAAGCGAAAAAAGGTGCTTTTGAGGATGGAGTCCGCAGGAAAGCAGAGAGGGCCAAATTGTCTGGGGCATTTGAAAGGGTTCCAGGAAGCAGTGAGGACCAGCATCACTTTTCCCCGCTGGCACCTTTGCTGTGGCAGCAAAAGCTGGACGTTTGTCTTTTTTGGTCCTGAGGTTGCCGAAAGCGAAAACAGGTGCTTTTGAGGATGGAGTCCGCAGGAAAGCAGAGAGGGCCAAATTGTCTGTGGCATTTGAAGGGGTTCCAGGAGGCAGTGATGACCAGCATCACTTTTCCCCGCTGGCACCTTTGCTGTGGCAGCAAAAGATGGACGTTTGTCTTTTTTGCTCCGGAGGCTGCCGAAAGCGAAAAAAGGTTCTTTTGAGGATAGAGTCCGCAGGAAAGCAGAGAGGGCCAAATTGTCTGGGGCATTTGAAAGGGTTCCAGGAGGCAGTGAGAACCAGCATTACTTTTCCCCGCTGGCACCTTTGCTGTGGCAGCAAAAGATGGCCGTTTGTCTTTTTTGCTCCTGAGGTTTCCAAAAGCGAAAACAGGTGCTTTTGAGGATGGAGTCCGCACGAAAGCAGAGAGGGCCAAATTGTCTGGGGCATTTGAAAGGGTTCTAGGAGGCAGTGAGAACCAGCATTACTTTTCCCCGCTGGCACCTTTGCTGTGGCAGCAAAAGCTGGACGTTTGTCTTTTTTGCTCCGGAGGTTTCCAAAAGCGAAAACAGGTGCTTTTGAGGATGGAGTCCGCAGGAAAGCAGAGAGGGCCAAATTGTCTGTGACATTTGAAGAAGTTCCAGGAAGCAGTGAGAACCAGCATTACTTTTCCCCGCTGGCACCTTTGTTGTGGCAGCAAAACCTGGACGTTTGTCCTTTTTGCTCCGGAGGCTGCCGAAAGCGAAAACAGGTGCTTTTGAGGATGGAGTCCGCAGGAAAGCAGAGAGGGCCAAATTGTCTGGGGCATTTGAAAGGGTTCCAGGAGGCAGTGAGAACCAGCATTACTTTTCCCCGCTGGCACCTTTGCTGTGGCAGGAAAAGCTGGACGTTTGTCTTCTTTGCTCCGGAGGTTGCCGAAAGCGAAAAAAGCTGCTTTTGAGGATGGAGTCCGCAGGAAAGCAGAGAGGGCCAAATTGTCTGGGGCATTTGAAAGGGTTCCAGGAGGCAGTGAGAACCAGCATTACTTTTCCCCTCTGGCACCTTTGCTGTGGCAGCAAAAGCTGGACGTTTGTCTTTTTTGCTCCGGATGCTGCCAAAAGCGAAAACAGGTGCTTTTGAGGATGGAGTCCGCAGGAAAGCAGAGAGGGCCAAATTGTCTGTGGCATTTGAAAGAGCTACAGGAATCAGTGAGGACCAGCATTACTTTTCCCCGCTGGCACCTTTGCTGTGGCAGCAAAAGCTGGACGTTTGTCTTTTTTGCTCCGGAGGTTGCCGAAAGCGAAAACAGGTGCTTTTGAGGATGGAGTCCGCAGGAAAGCAGAGAGGGCCAAATTGTCTGTGGCATTTGAAGGGGTTCCAGGAGGCAGTGAGGACCAGCATCACTTTTCCCCGCTGGCACCTTTGCTGTGGCAGCAAAAGCTGGACGTTTGTCTTTTTTGCTTCGGAGGTTGCCGAAAGCGAAAACAGGTGCTTTTGAGGATGGAGTCCGCAGGAAACAGAGAGTGCCAAATTGTCTGGGGCATTTGAAAGGGTTCCAGGAGACAGCGAGAACCAGCATTACTTTTCCCCGCTGGCACCTTTGCTGTGGCAGCAAAAGCTGGACGTTTGTCTTTTTACCACCGGAGGGCGCCGAAAGCGAAAACAGGTGCTTTTGAGGATGGAGTCCGCAGGAAAGCAGAGAGGGCCAAATTGTCTGGGGCATTTGAAAGGGTTCCAGGAGGCAGTGAGAACCAGCATTACTTTTCCCCGCTGGCACCTTTGCTGTGGCAGCAAAAGCTGGACGTTGTCTTTTTTGCTCCGGAGGTTTCCAAAAGCGAAAACAGGTGCTTTTGAGGATGGAGTCCGCAGGAAAGCAGAGAGGGCCAAATTGTCTGGGGCATTTGAAAGAGTTCCAGGAAGCAGTGCTAACCAGCTTTACTTTTCCCAGCTGGCACCTTTGCTGTGGCAGCAAAACCTGGACGTTTTTCTTTTTTGCTCCTGAGGTTGCCGAAAGCGAAAACAGGTGCTTTTGAGGATGGAGTCCGCAGGAAAGCAGAGAGGGCCAAATTGTCTGGGGCATTTGAAGGGGTTCCAGGAGGCAGTGAGGACCAGCATCACTTTTCCCCGCTGGCACCTTTGCTGTGGCAGCAAAAGCTGGACGTTTGTCTTTTTTGCTCCGGAGGCTGCCGAAAGCGAAAAAAGGTGCTTTTGAGGATAGAGTCTGCAGGAAAGCAGAGAGGGCCAAATTGTCTGGGGCATTTGAAAGGGTTCCAGGAGGCAGTGAGAACCAGCATTACTTTTCCCCGCTGGCACCTTTGCTGTGGCAGCAAAAGCTGGACGTTTGTCTTTTTACCACCGGAGGGCGCCGAAAGCGAAAACAGGTGCTTTTGAGGATGGAGTCCGCAGGAAAGCAGAGAGGGCCAAATTGTCTGGGGCATTTGAAAGGATTCCAGGAGACAGCGAGAACCAGCATTACTTTTCCCCGCTGGCACCTTTGCTGTGGCAGCAAAAGCTGGACGTTTGTCTTTTTTGCTCCGGAGGCTGCCGAAAGCGAAAAAAGGTGCTTTTGAGGATGGAGTCCGCAGGACAGCAGAGAGGGCCAAATTGTCTGTGGCATTTGAAAGTGTTCCAGGAAGCAGTGCTAACCAGCATTACTTTTCCCCGCTGGCACCTTTGCTGTGGCAGCAAAACCTGGACGTTTGTCTTTTTACCACCGGAGGCTGCCGAAAGCGAAAAAAGGTGCTTTTGAGGATAGAGTCCGCAGGAAAGCAGAGAGGGCCAAATTGTCTGGGGCATTTGAAGGGGTTCCAGGAGGCAGTGAGAACCAGCATCACTTTTCCCCGCTGGCACCTTTGCTGTGGCAGCAAAAGCTGGACGTTTGTCTTTTTTGCTCCGGAGGCTGCCGAAAGCGAAAAAAGGTGCTTTTGAGGATAGAGTCCGCAGGCAAGCAGAGAGGGCCAAATTGTCTGGGGCATTTGAAAGGGTTCCAGGAGGCAGTGAGAACCAGCATTACTTTTCCCCGCTGGCACCTTTGCTGTGGCAGCAAAAGCTGGACGTTTGTCTTTTTACCACCGGAGGGCGCCGAAAGCGAAAACAGGTGCTTTTGAGGATGGAGTACGCAGGAAAGCAGAGAGGGCCAAATTGTCTGGGGCATTTAAAGAGTTCCAGGAGGCAGTGAGAACCAGCATTACTTTTCCCCGCTGGCACCTTTGCTGTGGCAGCAAAAGCTGGACGTTTGTCTTTTTTGCTCCGGAGGTGTCCGAAAGCGAAAACAGGTGCTTTTGAGGATGGAGTCCGCAGGAAAGCAGAGAGGGCCAAATTGTCTGTGGCATTTGATGGGGTTCCAGGAGGCAGTGAGAACCAGCATCACTTTTCCCCGCTGGCACCTTTGCTGTGGCAGCAAAACCTGGACGTTTGTCTTCTTTGCTCCGGAGGCTGCCGAAAGCGAAAACAGGTGCTTTTGAGGATGGAGTCTGCAGGAAATCAGAGAGGGCCAAATTGTCTGTGGCATTTGAAGAGGTTCCAGGAGGCAGTGAGAACCAGCATTACTTTTCCCCGCTGGCACCTTTGCTGTGGCAGCAAAAACTGGACGTTTGTCTTTTTTGCTCCGGAGGTTGCCGAAAGCGAAAACAGGTGCTTTTGAGGATGGAGTCCGCAGGAAAGCAGAGAGGGCCAAATTGTCTGGGGCATTTGAAAGGGTTCCAGGAGACAGTGAGAACCAGCATTACTTTTCCCTGCTGGCGCCTTTGCTGTGGCAGCAAAACCTGGACGTTTGTCTTTTTTGCTCCGGAGGTTGCCGAAAGCGAAAAAAGGTGCTTTTGAGGATGGAGTCCGCAGGAAAGCAGAGAGGGCCAAATTGTCTGGGGCATTTTAAAGGGTTCCAGGAGACAGCGAGAACCAGCATTACTTTTCCCCGCTGGCACCTTTGCTGTGGCAGCAAAAGCTGGACGTTTGTCTTTTTTGCTGCTGAGGTTTCCAAAAGCGAAAACAGGTGCTTTTGAGGATGGAGTCCGCAGGAAAGCAGAGAGTGCCAAATTGTCTGTGACATTTGATGGGTTTCCAGGAGGCAGTGAGAACCAGCATTACTTTTCCCCGCTGGCACCTTTGCTGTGGCAGCAAAAGCTGGACGTTGTCTTTTTTGCTCCGGAGGTTTCCAAAAGCGAAAACAGGTGCTTTTGAGGATGGAGTCCGCAGGAAAGCAGAGAGGGCCAAATTGTCTGGGGCATTTGAAAGGGTTCCAGGAAGCAGTGAGGACCAGCATCACTTTTCCCCGCTGGCACCTTTGCTGTGGCAGCAAAAGCTGGACGTTTGTCTTTTTTGGTCCTGAGGTTGCCGAAAGCGAAAACAGGTGCTTTTGAGGATGGAGTCCGCAGGAAAGCAGAGAGGGCCAAATTGTCTGTGGCATTTGAAGGGGTTCCAGGAGGCAGTGAGGACCAGCATCACTTTTCCCCGCTGGCACCTTTGCTGTGGCAGCAAAAGATGGACGTTTGTCTTTTTTGCTCCGGAGGCTGCCGAAAGCGAAAAAAGGTTCTTTTGAGGATAGAGACCGCAGGAAAGCAGAGAGGGCAAAATTGTCTGGGGCATTTGAAAGGGTTCCAGGAGGCAGTGAGAACCAGCATTACTTTTCCCCGCTGGCACCTTTGCTGTGGCAGCAAAAGATGGCCGTTTGTCTTTTTTGCTCCTGAGGTTTCCAAAAGCGAAAACAGGTGCTTTTGAGGATGGAGTCCGCACGAAAGCAGAGAGGGCCAAATTGTCTGGGGCATTTGAAAGGGTTCTAGGAGGCAGTGAGAACCAGCATTACTTTTCCCCGCTGGCACCTTTGCTGTGGCAGAAAAAGCTGGACGTTTGTCTTTTTTGCTCCTGAGGTTTGCAAAAGCGAAAACAGGTGCTTTTGAGGATGGAGTCCGCAGGAAAGCAGAGAGGGCCAAATAGTCTGTGACATTTGAAGAAGTTCCAGGAAGCAGTGAGAACCAGCATTACTTTTCCCCGCTGGCACCTTTGTTGTGGCAGCAAAACCTGGACGTTTGTCCTTTTTGCTCCGGAGGCTGCCGAAAGCGAAAACAGGTGCTTTTGAGGATGGAGTCCGCAGGAAAGCAGAGAGGGCCAAATTGTCTGGGGCATTTGAAAGGGTTCCAGGAGGCAGTGAGAACCAGCATTACTTTTCCCCGCTGGCACCTTTGCTGTGGCAGCAAAAGCTGGACGTTTGTCTTCTTTGCTCCGGAGGTTGCCGAAAGCGAAAACAGGTGCTTTTGAGGATGGAGTCCGCAGGAAAGCAGAGAGGGCCAAATTGTCTGGGGCATTTGAAAGGGTTCCAGGAGGCAGTGATAACCAGCATTACTTTTCCCCGCTGGCACCTTTGCTGTGGCAGCAAAAGCTGGACGTTTGTCTTTTTTGCTCCGGATGCTGCCAAAAGCGAAAACAGGTGCTTTTGAGGATGGAGTCCGCAGGAAAGCAGAGAGGGCCAAATTGTCTGTGGCATTTGAAAGAGCTACAGGAAGCAGTGAGGACCAGCATTACTTTTCCCCGCTGGCACCTTTGCTGTGGCAGCAAAAGCTGGACGTTTGTCTTTTTTGCTCCTGAGGTTGCCGAAAGCGAAAACAGGTGCTTTTGAGGATGGAGTCCGCAGGAAAGCAGAGAGGGCCAAATTGTCTGTGGCATTTGAAGGGGTTCCAGGAGGCAGTGAGGACCAGCATCACTTTTCCCCGCTGGCACCTTTGCTGTGGCAGCAAAAGCTGGACGTTTGTCTTTTTTGCTTCGGAGGTTGCCGAAAGCGAAAACAGGTGCTTTTGAGGATGGAGTCCGCAGGAAAGCAGAGAGGGCCAAATTGTCTGGGGCATTTGAAAGGGTTCCAGGAGGCAGTGAGAACCAGTATTACTTTTCCCCGCTGGCACCTTTGCTGTGGCAGCAAAAGCTGGACGTTTGTCTTTTTTGCTCCTGAGGTTTCCAAAAGCGAAAACAGGTGCTTTTGAGGATGGAGTCCGCAGGAAAGCAGAGAGGGCCAAATTGTCTGTGGCATTTGATGGGGTTCCAGGAGGCAGTGAGAACCAGCATTACTTTTCCCCGCTGGCACCTTTGCTGTGGCAGCAAAAGCTGGACGTTTGTCTTTTTTGCTCCGGAGGCTGCCGAAAGCGAAAACAGGTGCTTTTGAGGATGGAGTCCGCAGGAAAGCAGAGAGGGCCAAATTGTCTGTGGCATTTGAAGAGGTTCCAGGAGGCAGTGAGAACCAGCATTACTTTTCCCCGCTGGCACCTTTGCTGTGGCAGCAAAAGCTGGACGTTTGTCTTTTTTGCTCCGGAGGTTTCCAAAAGCGAAAACAGGTGCTTTTGAGGATGGAGTCCGCAGGAAAGCAGAGAGGGCCAAATTGTCTGTGGCATTTGAAAGAGTTCCAGGAAGCAGTGCTAACCAGCTTTACTTTTCCCCGCTGGCACCTTTGCTGTGGCAGCAAAACCTGGACGTTTGTCTTTTTTGCTCCTGAGGTTGCCGAAAGCGAAAACAGGTGCTTTTGAGGATGGAGTCCGCAGGAAAGCAGAGAGGGCCAAATTGTCTGGGGCATTTGAAGGGGTTCCAGGAGGCAGTGAGGACCAGCATCACTTTTCCCCGCTGGCACCTTTGCTGTGGCAGCAAAAGCTGGACGTTTGTCTTTTTTGCTCCGGAGGCTGCCGAAAGCGAAAAAAGGTGCTTTTGAGGATAGAGTCCGCAGGAAAGCAGAGAGGGCCAAATTGTCTGGGGCATTTGAAAGGGTTCCAGGAGGCAGTGAGAACCAGCATTACTTTTCCCCGCTGGCACCTTTGCTGTGGCAGCAAAAGCTGGACGTTTGTCTTTTTACCACCGGAGGGCGCCGAAAGCGAAAACAGGTGCTTTTGAGGATGGAGTCCGCAGGAAAGCAGAGAGGGCCAAATTGTCTGGGGCATTTGAAAGGATTCCAGGAGACAGCGAGAACCAGCATTACTTTTCCCCGCTGGCACCTTTGCTGTGGCAGCAAAAGCTGGACGTTTGTCTTTTTTGCTCCGGAGGTTGCCGAAAGCGAAAACAGGTGCTTTTGAGGATGGAGTCCGCAGGAAAGCAGAGAGGGCCAAATTGTCTGTGGCATTTGATGGGGTTCCAGGAGGCAGTGAGAACCAGCATCACTTTTCCCCGCTGGCACCTTTGCTGTGGCAGCAAAACGTGGACGTTTGTGTTCTTTGCTCCGGAGGCTGCCGAAAGCGAAAAAAGGTGCTTTTGAGGATGGAGTCTGCAGGAAAGCAGAGAGGGCCAAATTGTCTGGGGCATTTGAAAGGGTTCCAGGAGGCAGTGAGAACCAGCATTACTTTTCCCCGCTGGCGCCTTTGCTGTGGCAGCAAAAGCTGGACGTTTGTCTTTTTTGCTCCTGAGGTTGCCGAAAGCGAAAACAGGTGCTTTTAAGGATGGAGTACGCAGGAAAGCAGAGAGGGCCAAATTGTCTGGGGCATTTGAAAGGGTTCCAGGAGGCAGTGATAACCAGCATTACTTTTCCCCGCTGGCACCTTTGCTGTGGCAGCAAAAGCTGGACGTTTGTCTTTTTTGCTCCTGAGGTTTCCAAAAGCGAAAACAGGTGCTTTTGAGGATGGAGTCCGCAGGAAACAGAGAGTGCCAAATTGTCTGGGGCATTTGAAAGGGTTCCAGGAGACAGCGAGAACCAGCATTACTTTTCCCCGCTGGCACCTTTGCTGTGGCAGCAAAACGTGGACGTTTGTCTTTTTACCACCGGAGGGCGCCGAAAGCGAAAACAGGTGCTTTTGAGGATGGAGTCCGCAGGAAAGCAGAGAGGGCCAAATTGTCTGGGGCATTTGAAAGGGTTCCAGGAGGCAGTGAGAACCAGCATTACTTTTCCCCGCTGGCACCTTTGCTGTGGCAGCAAAAGCTGGACGTTTGTCTTTTTTGCTCCTGAGGTTTCCAAAAGCGAAAACAGGTGCTTTTGAGGATGGAGTCCGCACGAAAGCAGAGAGGGCCAAATTGTCTGTGACATTTGAAGAAGTTCCAGGAGGCAGTGAGAACCAGCATTACTTTTCCCCGCTGGCACCTTTGCTGTGGCAGCAAAAGCTGGACGTTTGTCTTTTTTGCTCCGGATGCTGCCGAAAGCGAAAACAGGTGCTTTTGAGGATGGAGTCCGCAGGAAAGCAGAGAGGGCCAAATTGTCTGGGGCATTTGAAAGGGTTCCAGGAGACAGCGAGAACCAGCATTACTTTTCCCCGCTGGCACCTTTGCTGTGGCAGCAAAAGCTGGACGTTTGTCTTTTTTGCTCCGGAGGTTGCCGAAAGCGAAAACAGGTGCTTTTGAGGATGGAGTCCGCAGGAAAGCAGAGAGGGCCAAATTGTCTGTGGCATTTGAAGGGGTTCCAGGAGGCAGTGAGGACCAGCATCACTTTTCCCCGCTGGCACCTTTGCTGTGGCAGCAAAAGCTGGACGCTTCTCTTTTTGCTCCGGAGGCTGCCGAAAGCGAAAAAAGGTTCTTTTGAGGATGGAGTCCGCAGGAAAGCAGAGAGGGCAAAATTGTCTGGGGCATTTGAAAGGGTTCCAGGAGGCAGTGAGAACCAGCATTACTTTTCCCCGCTGGCACCTTTGCTGTGGCAGCAAAAGCTGGACGTTTGTCCTTTTTGCTCCGGAGGCTGCCGAAAGCGAAAACAGGTGCTTTTGAGGATGGAGTCCGCAGGAAAGCAGAGAGGGCCAAATTGTCTGGGGCATTTGAAAGGGTTCCAGGAGGCAGTGAGAACCAGCATTACTTTTCCCCGCTGGCACCTTTGCTGTGGCAGCAAAAGCTGGACGTTTGTCTTCTTTGCTCCGGAGGTTGCCGAAAGCGAAAAAAGCTGCTTTTGAGGATGGAGTCCGCAGGAAAGCAGAGAGGGCCAAATTGTCTGTGGCATTTGAAAGGGTTCCAGGAGGCAGTGAGAACCAGCATTACTTTTCCCCGCTGGCACCTTTGCTGTGGCAGCAAAAGCTGGACATTTGTCTTCTTTGCTCCGGAGGTTGCCGAAAGCGAAAAAAGCTGCTTTTGAGGATGGAGTCCGCAGGAAAGCAGAGAGGGCCAAATTGTCTGTGGCATTTGAAAGGGTTCCAGGAGGCAGTGAGAACCAGCATTACTTTTCCCCGCTGGCACCTTTGCTGTGGCAGCAAAAGCTGGACATTTGTCTTCTTTGCTCCGGAGGTTGCCGAAAGCGAAAAAAGCTGCTTTTGAGGATGGAGTCCGCAGGAAAGCAGAGAGGGCCAAATTGTCTGTGGCATTTGAAAGGGTTCCAGGAGGCAGTGAGAACCAGCATTACTTTTCCCCGCTGGCACCTTTGCTGTGGCAGCAAAAGCTGGACGTTTGTCTTTTTTGCTCCGGATGCTGCCAAAAGCGAAAACAGGTGCTTTTGAGGATGGAGTCCGCAGGAAAGCAGAGAGGGCCAAATTGTCTGGGGCATTTGAAAGGGTTCCAGGAGACAGTGAGAACCAGCATTACTTTTCCCCGCTGGCACCTTTGCTGTGGCAGCAAAAGCTGGACGTTTGTCTTTTTACCACCGGAGGGCGCCGAAAGCGAAAACAGGTGCTTTTGAGGATGGAGTCCGCAGGAAAGCAGAGAGGGCCAAATTGTCTGGGGCATTTGAAAGGGTTCCAGGAGGCAGAGAGAACCAGCATTACTTTTCCCCGCTGGCACCTTTGCTGTGGCAGCAAAAGCTGGACGTTTGTCTTTTTTGCTCCTGAGGTTTCCAAAAGCGAAAACAGGTGCTTTTGAGGATGGAGTCCGCAGGAAACAGAGAGTGCAAAATTGTCTGGGGCATTTGAAAGGGTTCCAGGAGACAGCGAGAACCAGCATTACTTTTCCCCGCTGGCACCTTTGCTGTGGCAGCAAAAGCTGGACGTTTGTCTTTTTTGGTCCTGAGGTTGCCGAAAGCGAAAACAGGTGCTTTTGAGGATGGAGTCCGCAGGAAAGCAGAGAGGGCCAAATTGTCTGTGGCATTTGAAGGGGTTCCAGGAGGCAGTGAGGACCAGCATCACTTTTCCCCGCTGGCACCTTTGCTGTGGCAGCAAAAGCTGGACGTTTGTCTTTTTTGCTCCGGATGCTGCCGAAAGCGAAAAAAGGTTCTTTTGAGGATAGAGTCCGCAGGAAAGCAGAGAGGGCCAAATTGTCTGGGGCATTTGAAAGGGTTCCAGGAGGCAGTGAGAACCAGCATTACTTTTCCCCGCTGGCACCTTTGCTGTGGCAGCAAAAGCTGGACGTTTGTCTTTTTTGCTGCTGAGGTTTCCAAAAGCGAAAACAGGTGCTTTTGAGGATGGAGTCCGCACGAAAGCAGAGAGGGCCAAATTGTCTGTGGCATTTGAAAGGGTTCTAGGAGGCAGTGAGAACCAGCATTACTTTTCCCCGCTGGCACCTTTGCTGTGGCAGCAAAACCTGGACGTTTGTCTTTTTTGCTCCGGATGCTGCCAAAAGCGAAAACAGGTGCTTTTGAGGATGGAGTCCGCAGGAAAGCAGAGAGGGCCAAATTGTCTGTGGCATTTGAAAGAGCTACAGGAAGCAGTGAGGACCGGTATTACTTTTCCCCGCTGGCACCTTTGCTGTGGCAGCAAAAGCTGGACGTTTGTCTTTTTTGCTCCGGAGGTTGCCGAAAGCGAAAACAGGTGCTTTTGAGGATGGAGTCCGCAGGAAAGCAGAGAGGGCCAAATTGTCTGTGGCATTTGAAGGGGTTCCAGGAGGCAGTGAGGACCAGCATCACTTTTCCCCGCTGGCACCTTTGCTGTGGCAGAAAAAGCTGGACGTTTGTCTTTTTTGCTTCGGAGGTTGCCGAAAGCGAAAACAGGTGCTTTTGAGGATGGAGTCCGCAGGAAAGCAGAGAGGGCCAAATTGTCTGGGGCATTTGAAAGGGTTCCAGGAGACAGCGAGAACCAGCATTACTTTTCCCCGCTGGCACCTTTGCTGTGGCAGCAAAAGCTGGACGTTTGTCTTTTTACCACCGGAGGGCGCCGAAAGCGAAAACAGGTGCTTTTGAGGATGGAGTCCGCAGGAAAGCAGAGAGGGCCAAATTGTCTGGGGCATTTGAAAGGGTTCCAGGAGGCAGTGAGAACCAACATTACTTTTCCCCGCTGGCACCTTTGCTGTGGCAGCAAAAGCTGGACGTTTGTCTTTTTTGCTCCTGAGGTTTCCAAAAGCGAAAACAGGTGCTTTTGAGGATGGAGTCCGCAGGAAACAGAGAGTGCCAAATTGTCTGGGGCATTTGAAAGGGTTCCAGGAGACAGCGAGAACCAGCATTACTTTTCCCCGCTGGCACCTTTGCTGTGGCAGCAAAAGCTGGACGTTTGTCTTTTTACCACCGGAGGGCGCCGAAAGCGAAAACAGGTGCTTTTGAGGATGGAGTCCGCAGGAAAGCAGAGAGGGCCAAATTGTCTGGGGCATTTGAAAGGGTTCCAGGAGGTAGTGAGAACCAGTATTACTTTTCCCCGCTGGCACCTTTGCTGTGGCAGCAAAAGCTGGACGTTTGTCTTTTTTGCTCCTGAGGTTTCCAAAAGCGAAAACAGGTGCTTTTGAGGATGGAGTCCGCAGGAAAGCAGAGAGGGCCAAATTGTCTGTGACATTTGAAGAAGTTCCAGGAGGCAGTGAGAACCAGCATTACTTTTCCCCGCTGGCACCTTTGCTGTGGCAGCAAAAGCTGGACATTGTCTTTTTTGCTCCGGAAGTTTCCAAAAGCGAAAAAAGGTGCTTTTGAGGATGGAGTCCGCAGGAAAGCAGAGAGGGCCAAATTGTCTGGGGCATTTGAAGAGGTTCCAGGAGGCAGTGAGAACCAGCATTACTTTTCCCCGCTGGCACCTTTGTTGTGGCAGCAAAAGCTTGAGGTTTGTCTTTTTTGCTCCGGAGGTTTCCAAAAGCGAAAAAAGGTGCTTTTGAGGATGGAGTCCGCAGGAAAGCAGAGAGGGCCAAATTTTCTGTGGCATTTGATGGGGTTCCAGGAGGCAGTCAGAACCAGCATCACTTTTCCCCGCTGGCACCTTTGCTGTGGCAGCAAAAGCTGGACGTTTGTCTTTTTCGCTCCGGAGGCTGCCGAAAACGAAAACAGGTGCTTTTGAGGATGGAGTCCGCAGGAAAGCAGAGAGGGCCAAATTGTCTGTGGCATTTGAAGAGGTTCCAGGAGGCAGTGAGAACCAGCATTACTTTTCCCCGCTGGCACCTTTGCTGTGGCAGCAAAAGCTGGACGTTGTCTTTTTTGCTCCGGAGGTTTCCAAAAGCGAAAACAGGTGCTTTTGAGGATGGAGTCCGCAGGAAAGCAGAGAGGGCCAAATTGTCTGTGGCATTTGAAGAAGTTCCAGGAGGCAGTGAGAACCAGCATCACTTTTCCCCGCTGGCACCTTTGCTGTGGCAGCAAAAGCTTGACGTTTGTCTTTTTCGCTCCGGAGGCTGCCGAAAATGAAAACAGGTGCTTTTGAGGATGGAGTCCGCAGGAAAGCAGAGAGGGCCAAATTGTCTGTGGCATTTGAAGGGGTTCCAGGAGGCAGTGATAACCAGCATCACTTTTCCCCGCTGGCACCTTTGCTGTGGCAGCAAAAGCTGGACGTTTGTCTTTTTTGCTCCGGAGGCTGCCGAAAGCGAAAAAAGGTGCTTTTGAGGATAGAGTCCGCAGGAAAGCAGAGAGGGCCAAATTGTCTGGGGCATTTGAAAGGGTTCCAGGAGGCAGTGAGAACCAGCATTACTTTTCCCCGCTGGCACCTTTGCTGTGGCAGCAAAAGCTGGACGTTTGTCTTTTTTGCTCCGGAGGTTGCCGAAAGCGAAAACAGGTGCTTTTGAGGATGGAGTCCGCAGGAAAGCAGAGAGGGCCAAATTGTCTGGGGCATTTGAAAGGGTTCCAGGAGGCAGTGAGAACCAACATTACTTTTCCCCGCTGGCACCTTTGCTGTGGCAGCAAAAGCTGGTCCTTTGTCTTTTTTGCTCCTGAGGTTTCCAAAAGCGAAAACAGGTGCTTTTGAGGATGGAGTCCGCAGGAAACAGAGAGTGCCAAATTGTCTGTGGCATTTCAAAGGGTTCTAGGAGGCAGTGAGAACCAGCATTACTTTTCCCCGCTGGCACCTTTGCTGTGGCAGCAAAAGCTGGACGTTTGTCTTTTTTGCTCCTGAGGTTTCCAAAAGCGAAAACAGGTGCTTTTGAGGATGGAGTCCGCAGGAAAGCAGAGAGGGCCAAATTGTCTGGGGCATTTGAAAGGGTTCTAGGAGGCAGTGAGAACCAGCATTACTTTTCCCCGCTGGCACCTTTGCTGTGGCAGCAAAAGCTGGACGTTTGTCTTTTTTGCTCCTGAGGTTTCCAAAAGCGAAAACAGGTGCTTTTGAGGATGGAGTCCGCAGGAAAGCAGAGAGTGCCAAATTGTCTGTGACATTTGAAGAAGTTCCAGGAAGCAGTGAGAACCAGCATTACTTTTCCCCGCTGGCACCTTTGTTGTGGCAGCAAAACCTGGACGTTTGTCCTTTTTGCTCCGGAGGCTGCCGAAAGCGAAAACAGGTGCTTTTGAGGATGGAGTCCGCAGGAAAGCAGAGAGGGCCAAATTGTCTGGGGCATTTGAAAGGGTTCCAGGAGGCAGTGAGAACCAGCATTACTTTTCCCCGCTGGCACCTTTGCTGTGGCAGCAAAAGCTGGACGTTTGTCTTCTTTGCTCCGGAGGTTGCCGAAAGCGAAAAAAGCTGCTTTTGAGGATGGAGTCCGCAGGAAAGCAGAGAGGGCCAAATTGTCTGGGGCATTTGAAAGGGTTCCAGGAGGCAGTGAGAACCAGCATTACTTTTCCCCGCTGGCACCTTTGCTGTGGCAGCAAAAGCTGGACGTTTGTCTTTTTTGCTCCGGATGCTGCCAAAAGCGAAAACAGGTGCTTTTGAGGATGGAGTCCGCAGGAAAGCAGAGAGGGCCAAATTGTCTGTGGCATTTGAAAGAGCTACAGGAAGCAGTGAGGACCGGTATTACTTTTCCCCGCTGGCACCTTTGCTGTGGCAGCAAAAGCTGGACGTTTGTCTTTTTTGCTCCGGAGGTTGCCGAAAGCGAAAACAGGTGCTTTTGAGGATGGAGTCCGCAGGAAAGCAGAGAGGGCCAAATTGTCTGGGGCATTTGAAAGGGTTCCAGGAGGCAGTGAGAACCAGCATTACTTTTCCCCGCTGGCACCTTTGCTGTGGCAGCAAAAGCTGGACGTTTGTCTTTTTTGCTCCTGAGGTTTCCAAAAGCGAAAACAGGTGCTTTTGAGGATGGAGTCCGCAGGAAAGCAGAGAGGGCCAAATTGTCTGTGACATTTGAAGAAGTTCCAGGAGGCAGTGAGAACCAGCATTACTTTTCCCCGCTGGCACCTTTGCTGTGGCAGCAAAAGCTGGACGTTTGTCTTTTTTGCTCCGGATGCTGCCGAAAGCGAAAACAGGTGCTTTTGAGGATGGAGTCCGCAGGAAAGCAGAGAGGGCCAAATTGTCTGGGGCATTTGAAAGGGTTCCAGGAGGCAGTGATAACCAGCATTACTTTTCCCCGCTGGCACCTTTGCTGTGGCAGCAAAAGCTGGACGTTTGTCTTCTTTGCTCCGGAGGTTGCCGAAAGCGAAAAAAGCTGCTTTTGAGGATGGAGTCCGCAGGAAAGCAGAGAGGGCCAAATTGACTGTGGCATTTGAAAGGGTTCCAGGAGGCAGTGAGAACCAGCATTACTTTTCCCCGCTGGCACCTTTGCTGTGGCAGCAAAACCTGGACGTTTGTCTTTTTTGCTCCGGAGGTTGCCGAAAGCGAAAACAGGTGCTTTTGAGGATGGAGTCCGCAGGAAAGCAGAGAGGGCCAAATTGTCTGTGGCATTTGAAGGGGTTCCAGGAGGCAGTGAGGACCAGCATCACTTTTCCCCTTGGCACCTTTGCTGTGGCAGCAAAAGCTGGACGTTTGTCTTTTTTGCTTCAGAGGTTGCCGAAAGCGAAAAAAGGTGCTTTTGAGGATGGAGTCCGCAGGAAAGCAGAGAGGGCCAAATTGTCTGGGGCATTTGAAAGGGTTCCAGGAGACAGCGAGAACCAGCATTACTTTTCCCCGCTGGCACCTTTGCTGTGGCAGCAAAAGCTGGACGTTTGTCTTTTTACCACCGGAGGGCGCCGAAAGCGAAAACAGGTGCTTTTGAGGATGGAGTCCGCAGGAAAGCAGAGAGGGCCAAATTGTCTGGGGCATTTGAAAGGGTTCCAGGAGGCAGTGAGAACCAACATTACTTTTCCCCGCTGGCACCTTTGCTGTGGCAGCAAAAGCTGGACGTTTGTCTTTTTTGCTCCTGAGGTTTCCAAAAGCGAAAACAGGTGCTTTTGAGGATGGAGTCCGCAGGAAACAGAGAGTGCCAAATTGTCTGGGGCATTTGAAAGGGTTCCAGGAGACAGCGAGAACCAGCATTACTTTTCCCCGCTGGCACCTTTGCTGTGGCAGCAAAAGCTGGACGTTTGTCTTTTTTGGTCCTGAGGTTGCCGAAAGCGAAAACAGGTGCTTTTGAGGATGGAGTCCGCAGGAAAGCAGAGAGGGCCAAATTGTCTGGGGCATTTGAAACGGTTCCAGGAGGCAGTGAGAACCAGCATTACTTTTCCCCGCTGGCACCTTTGCTGTGGCAGCAAAAGCTGGACGTTTGTCTTCTTTGCTCCGGAGGTTGCCGAAAGCGAAAAAAGCTGCTTTTGAGGATGGAGTCCGCAGGAAAGCAGAGAGGGCCAAATTGTCTGGGGCATTTGAAAGGGTTCCAGGAGGCAGTGAGAACCAGCATTACTTTTCCCCGCTGGCACCTTTGCTGTGGCAGCAAAAGCTGGACGTTTGTCTTTTTTGCTCCGGATGCTGCCAAAAGCGAAAACAGGTGCTTTTGAGGATGGAGTCCGCAGGAAAGCAGAGAGGGCCAAATTGTCTGTGGCATTTGAAAGAGGTACAGGAAGCAGTGAGGACCGGTATTACTTTTCCCCGCTGGCACCTTTGCTGTGGCAGCAAAAGCTGGACGTTTGTCTTTTTTGCTCCGGAGGTTGCCGAAAGCGAAAACAGGTGCTTTTGAGGATGGAGTCCGCAGGAAAGCAGAGAGGGCCAAATTGTCTGGGGCATTTGAAAGGGTTCCAGGAGGCAGTGAGAACCAGCATTACTTTTCCCCGCTGGCACCTTTGCTGTGGCAGCAAAAGCTGGACGTTTGTCTTTTTTGCTCCTGAGGTTTCCAAAAGCGAAAACAGGTGCTTTTGAGGATGGAGTCCGCAGGAAAGCAGAGAGGGCCAAATTGTCTGTGACATTTGAAGAAGTTCCAGGAGGCAGTGAGAACCAGCATTACTTTTCCCCGCTGGCACCTTTGCTGTGGCAGCAAAAGCTGGACGTTTGTCTTTTTTGCTCCGGATGCTGCCGAAAGCGAAAACAGGTGCTTTTGAGGATGGAGTCCGCAGGAAAGCAGAGAGGGCCAAATTGTCTGGGGCATTTGAAAGGGTTCCAGGAGGCAGTGAGAACCAGCATTACTTTTCCCCGCTGGCACCTTTGCTGTGGCAGCAAAAGCTGGACGTTTGTCTTCTTTGCTCCGGAGGTTGCCGAAAGCGAAAAAAGCTGCTTTTGAGGATGGAGTCCGCAGGAAAGCAGAGAGGGCCAAATTGACTGTGGCATTTGAAAGGGTTCCAGGAGGCAGTGAGAACCAGCATTACTTTTCCCCGCTGGCACCTTTGCTGTGGCAGCAAAACCTGGACGTTTGTCTTTTTTGCTCCGGAGGTTGCCGAAAGCGAAAACAGGTGCTTTTGAGGATGGAGTCCGCAGGAAAGCAGAGAGGGCCAAATTGTCTGTGGCATTTGAAGGGGTTCCAGGAGGCAGTGAGGACCAGCATCACTTTTCCCCTTGGCACCTTTGCTGTGGCAGCAAAAGCTGGACGTTTGTCTTTTTTGCTTCAGAGGTTGCCGAAAGCGAAAAAAGGTGCTTTTGAGGATGGAGTCCGCAGGAAAGCAGAGAGGGCCAAATTGTCTGGGGCATTTGAAAGGGTTCCAGGAGACAGCGAGAACCAGCATTACTTTTCCCCGCTGGCACCTTTGCTGTGGCAGCAAAAGCTGGACGTTTGTCTTTTTACCACCGGAGGGCGCCGAAAGCGAAAACAGGTGCTTTTGAGGATGGAGTCCGCAGGAAAGCAGAGAGGGCCAAATTGTCTGGGGCATTTGAAAGGGTTCCAGGAGGCAGTGAGAACCAACATTACTTTTCCCCGCTGGCACCTTTGCTGTGGCAGCAAAAGCTGGACGTTTGTCTTTTTTGCTCCTGAGGTTTCCAAAAGCGAAAACAGGTGCTTTTGAGGATGGAGTCCGCAGGAAACAGAGAGTGCCAAATTGTCTGGGGCATTTGAAAGGGTTCCAGGAGACAGCGAGAACCAGCATTACTTTTCCCCGCTGGCACCTTTGCTGTGGCAGCAAAAGCTGGACGTTTGTCTTTTTTGGTCCTGAGGTTGCCGAAAGCGAAAACAGGTGCTTTTGAGGATGGAGTCCGCAGGAAAGCAGAGAGGGCCAAATTGTCTGTGGCATTTGAAGGGGTTCCAGGAGGCAGTGAGGACCAGCATCACTTTTCCCCGCTGGCACCTTTGCTGTGGCAGCAAAAGCTGGACGTTTCTCTTTTTGCTCCGGAGGCTGCCGAAAGCGAAAAAAGGTTCTTTTGAGGATGGAGTCTGCAGGAAAGCAGAGAGGGCAAAATTGTCTGGGGCATTTGAAAGGGTTCCAGGAGGCAGTGAGAACCAGCATTACTTTTCCCCGCTGGCACCTTTGCTGTGGCAGCAAAAGCTGGACGTTTGTCTTTTTTGCTCCTGAGGTTTCCAAAAGCGAAAACAGGTGCTTTTGAGGATGGAGTCCGCACGAAAGCAGAGAGGGCCAAATTATCTGGGGCATTTGAAAGGGTTCTAGGAGGCAGTGAGAACCAGCATTACTTTTCCCCGCTGGCACCTTTGCTGTGGCAGCAAAAGCTGGACGTTTGTCTTTTTTGGTCCTGAGGTTTCCAAAAGCGAAAACAGGTGCTTTTGAGGATGGAGTCCGCAGGAAAGCAGAGAGTGCCAAATTGTCTGTGACATTTGAAGAAGTTCCAGGAAGCAGTGAGAACCAGCATTACTTTTCCCCGCTGGCACCTTTGTTGTGGCAGCAAAACCTGGACGTTTGTCCTTTTTGCTCCGGAGGCTGCCGAAAGCGAAAACAGGTGCTTTTGAGGATGGAGTCCGCAGGAAAGCAGAGAGGGCCAAATTGTCTGGGGCATTTGAAAGGGTTCCAGGAGGCAGTGAGAACCAGCATTACTTTTCCCCGCTGGCACCTTTGCTGTGGCAGCAAAAGCTGGACGTTTGTCTTCTTTGCTCCGGAGGTTGCCGAAAGCGAAAAAAGCTGCTTTTGAGGATGGAGTCCGCAGGAAAGCAGAGAGGGCCAAATTGTCTGTGGCATTTGAAAGGGTTCCAGGAGGCAGTGAGAACCAGCATTACTTTTCCCCGCTGGCACCTTTGCTGTGGCAGCAAAAGCTGGACATTTGTCTTCTTTGCTCCGGAGGTTGCCGAAAGCGAAAAAAGCTGCTTTTGAGGATGGAGTCCGCAGGAAAGCAGAGAGGGCCAAATTGTCTGGGGCATTTGAAAGGGTTCCAGGAGGCAGTGAGAACCAGCATTACTTTTCCCCGCTGGCACCTTTGCTGTGGCAGCAAAAGCTGGACGTTTGTCTTTTTTGCTCCGGATGCTGCCAAAAGCGAAAACAGGTGCTTTTGAGGATGGAGTCCGCAGGAAAGCAGAGAGGGCCAAATTGTCTGGGGCATTTGAAAGGGTTCCAGGAGACAGCGAGAACCAGCATTACTTTTCCCCGCTGGCACCTTTGCTGTGGCAGCAAAAGCTGGACGTTTGTCTTTTTACCACCGGAGGGCGCCGAAAGCGAAAACAGGTGCTTTTGAGGATGGAGTCCGCAGGAAAGCAGAGAGGGCCAAATTGTCTGGGGCATTTGAAAGGGTTCCAGGAGGCAGAGAGAACCAGCATTACTTTTCCCCGCTGGCACCTTTGCTGTGGCAGCAAAAGCTGGACGTTTGTCTTTTTTGCTCCTGAGGTTTCCAAAAGCGAAAACAGGTGCTTTTGAGGATGGAGTCCGCAGGAAACAGAGAGTGCCAAATTGTCTGGGGCATTTGAAAGGGTTCCAGGAGACAGCGAGAACCAGCATTACTTTTCCCCGCTGGCACCTTTGCTGTGGCAGCAAAAGCTGGACGTTTGTCTTTTTTGGTCCTGAGGTTGCCGAAAGCGAAAACAGGTGCTTTTGAGGATGGAGTCCGCAGGAAAGCAGAGAGGGCCAAATTGTCTGTGGCATTTGAAGGGGTTCCAGGAGGCAGTGAGGACCAGCATCACTTTTCCCCGCTGGCACCTTTGCTGTGGCAGCAAAAGCTGGACGTTTGTCTTTTTTGCTCCGGATGCTGCCGAAAGCGAAAAAAGGTTCTTTTGAGGATAGAGTCCGCAGGAAAGCAGAGAGGGCCAAATTGTCTGGGGCATTTGAAAGGGTTCCAGGAGGCAGTGAGAACCAGCATTACTTTTCCCCGCTGGCACCTTTGCTGTGGCAGCAAAAGCTGGACGTTTGTCTTTTTTGCTCCTGAGGTTTCCAAAAGCGAAAACAGGTGCTTTTGAGGATGGAGTCCGCACGAAAGCAGAGAGGGCCAAATTGTCTGTGGCATTTGAAAGGGTTCTAGGAGGCAGTGAGAACCAGCATTACTTTTCCCCGCTGGCACCTTTGCTGTGGCAGCAAAAGCTGGACGTTTGTCTTTTTTGCTCCTGAGGTTTCCAAAAGCGAAAACAGGTGCTTTTGAGGATGGAGTCCGCAGGAAAGCAGAGAGTGCCAAATTGTCTGTGACATTTGAAGAAGTTCCATGAAGCAGTGAGAACCAGCATTACTTTTCCCTGCTGGCACCTTTGTTGTGGCAGCAAAACCTGGACGTTTGTCCTTTTTGCTCCGGAGGCTGCCGAAAGCGAAAACAGGTGCTTTTGAGGATGGAGTCCGCAGGAAAGCAGAGAGGGCCAAATTGTCTGGGGCATTTGAAAGGGTTCCAGGAGGCAGTGAGAACCAGCATTACTTTTCCCCGCTGGCACCTTTGCTGTGGCAGCAAAAGCTGGACGTTTGTCTTCTTTGCTCCGGAGGTTGCCGAAAGCGAAAAAAGCTGCTTTTGAGGATGGAGTCCGCAGGAAAGCAGAGAGGGCCAAATTGACTGTGGCATTTGAAAGGGTTCCAGGAGGCAGTGAGAACCAGCATTACTTTTCCCCGCTGGCACCTTTGCTGTGGCAGCAAAACCTGGACGTTTGTCTTTTTTGCTCCGGAGGTTGCCGAAAGCGAAAACAGGTGCTTTTGAGGATGGAGTCCGCAGGAAAGCAGAGAGGGCCAAATTGTCTGTGGCATTTGAAGGGGTTCCAGGAGGCAGTGAGGACCAGCATCACTTTTCCCCTTGGCACCTTTGCTGTGGCAGCAAAAGCTGGACGTTTGTCTTTTTTGCTTCAGAGGTTGCCGAAAGCGAAAAAAGGTGCTTTTGAGGATGGAGTCCGCAGGAAAGCAGAGAGGGCCAAATTGTCTGGGGCATTTGAAAGGGTTCCAGGAGACAGCGAGAACCAGCATTACTTTTCCCCGCTGGCACCTTTGCTGTGGCAGCAAAAGCTGGACGTTTGTCTTTTTACCACCGGAGGGCGCCGAAAGCGAAAACAGGTGCTTTTGAGGATGGAGTCCGCAGGAAAGCAGAGAGGGCCAAATTGTCTGGGGCATTTGAAAGGGTTCCAGGAGGCAGTGAGAACCAACATTACTTTTCCCCGCTGGCACCTTTGCTGTGGCAGCAAAAGCTGGACGTTTGTCTTTTTTGCTCCTGAGGTTTCCAAAAGCGAAAACAGGTGCTTTTGAGGATGGAGTCCGCAGGAAACAGAGAGTGCCAAATTGTCTGGGGCATTTGAAAGGGTTCCAGGAGACAGCGAGAACCAGCATTACTTTTCCCCGCTGGCACCTTTGCTGTGGCAGCAAAAGCTGGACGTTTGTCTTTTTTGGTCCTGAGGTTGCCGAAAGCGAAAACAGGTGCTTTTGAGGATGGAGTCCGCAGGAAAGCAGAGAGGGCCAAATTGTCTGTGGCATTTGAAGGGGTTCCAGGAGGCAGTGAGGACCAGCATCACTTTTCCCCGCTGGCACCTTTGCTGTGGCAGCAAAAGCTGGACGTTTCTCTTTTTGCTCCGGAGGCTGCCGAAAGCGAAAAAAGGTTCTTTTGAGGATGGAGTCTGCAGGAAAGCAGAGAGGGCAAAATTGTCTGGGGCATTTGAAAGGGTTCCAGGAGGCAGTGAGAACCAGCATTACTTTTCCCCGCTGGCACCTTTGCTGTGGCAGCAAAAGCTGGACGTTTGTCTTTTTTGCTCCTGAGGTTTCCAAAAGCGAAAACAGGTGCTTTTGAGGATGGAGTCCGCACGAAAGCAGAGAGGGCCAAATTGTCTGGGGCATTTGAAAGGGTTCTAGGAGGCAGTGAGAACCAGCATTACTTTTCCCCGCTGGCACCTTTGCTGTGGCAGCAAAAGCTGGACGTTTGTCTTTTTTGGTCCTGAGGTTTCCAAAAGCGAAAACAGGTGCTTTTGAGGATGGAGTCCGCAGGAAAGCAGAGAGTGCCAAATTGTCTGTGACATTTGAAGAAGTTCCAGGAAGCAGTGAGAACCAGCATTACTTTTCCCCGCTGGCACCTTTGTTGTGGCAGCAAAACCTGGACGTTTGTCCTTTTTGCTCCGGAGGCTGCCGAAAGCGAAAACAGGTGCTTTTGAGGATGGAGTCCGCAGGAAAGCAGAGAGGGCCAAATTGTCTGGGGCATTTGAAAGGGTTCCAGGAGGCAGTGAGAACCAGCATTACTTTTCCCCGCTGGCACCTTTGCTGTGGCAGCAAAAGCTGGACGTTTGTCTTCTTTGCTCCGGAGGTTGCCGAAAGCGAAAAAAGCTGCTTTTGAGGATGGAGTCCGCAGGAAAGCAGAGAGGGCCAAATTGTCTGTGGCATTTGAAAGGGTTCCAGGAGGCAGTGAGAACCAGCATTACTTTTCCCCGCTGGCACCTTTGCTGTGGCAGCAAAAGCTGGACATTTGTCTTCTTTGCTCCGGAGGTTGCCGAAAGCGAAAAAAGCTGCTTTTGAGGATGGAGTCCGCAGGAAAGCAGAGAGGGCCAAATTGTCTGGGGCATTTGAAAGGGTTCCAGGAGGCAGTGAGAACCAGCATTACTTTTCCCCGCTGGCACCTTTGCTGTGGCAGCAAAAGCTGGACGTTTGTCTTTTTTGCTCCGGATGCTGCCAAAAGCGAAAACAGGTGCTTTTGAGGATGGAGTCCGCAGGAAAGCAGAGAGGGCCAAATTGTCTGGGGCATTTGAAAGGGTTCCAGGAGACAGCGAGAACCAGCATTACTTTTCCCCGCTGGCACCTTTGCTGTGGCAGCAAAAGCTGGACGTTTGTCTTTTTACCACCGGAGGGCGCCGAAAGCGAAAACAGGTGCTTTTGAGGATGGAGTCCGCAGGAAAGCAGAGAGGGCCAAATTGTCTGGGGCATTTGAAAGGGTTCCAGGAGGCAGAGAGAACCAGCATTACTTTTCCCCGCTGGCACCTTTGCTGTGGCAGCAAAAGCTGGACGTTTGTCTTTTTTGCTCCTGAGGTTTCCAAAAGCGAAAACAGGTGCTTTTGAGGATGGAGTCCGCAGGAAACAGAGAGTGCCAAATTGTCTGGGGCATTTGAAAGGGTTCCAGGAGACAGCGAGAACCAGCATTACTTTTCCCCGCTGGCACCTTTGCTGTGGCAGCAAAAGCTGGACGTTTGTCTTTTTTGGTCCTGAGGTTGCCGAAAGCGAAAACAGGTGCTTTTGAGGATGGAGTCCGCAGGAAAGCAGAGAGGGCCAAATTGTCTGTGGCATTTGAAGGGGTTCCAGGAGGCAGTGAGGACCAGCATCACTTTTCCCCGCTGGCACCTTTGCTGTGGCAGCAAAAGCTGGACGTTTGTCTTTTTTGCTCCGGATGCTGCCGAAAGCGAAAAAAGGTTCTTTTGAGGATAGAGTCCGCAGGAAAGCAGAGAGGGCCAAATTGTCTGGGGCATTTGAAAGGGTTCCAGGAGGCAGTGAGAACCAGCATTACTTTTCCCCGCTGGCACCTTTGCTGTGGCAGCAAAAGCTGGACGTTTGTCTTTTTTGCTCCTGAGGTTTCCAAAAGCGAAAACAGGTGCTTTTGAGGATGGAGTCCGCACGAAAGCAGAGAGGGCCAAATTGTCTGTGGCATTTGAAAGGGTTCTAGGAGGCAGTGAGAACCAGCATTACTTTTCCCCGCTGGCACCTTTGCTGTGGCAGCAAAAGCTGGACGTTTGTCTTTTTTGCTCCTGAGGTTTCCAAAAGCGAAAACAGGTGCTTTTGAGGATGGAGTCCGCAGGAAAGCAGAGAGTGCCAAATTGTCTGTGACATTTGAAGAAGTTCCATGAAGCAGTGAGAACCAGCATTACTTTTCCCTGCTGGCACCTTTGTTGTGGCAGCAAAACCTGGACGTTTGTCCTTTTTGCTCCGGAGGCTGCCGAAAGCGAAAACAGGTGCTTTTGAGGATGGAGTCCGCAGGAAAGCAGAGAGGGCCAAATTGTCTGGGGCATTTGAAAGGGTTCCAGGAGGCAGTGAGAACCAGCATTACTTTTCCCCGCTGGCACCTTTGCTGTGGCAGCAAAAGCTGGACGTTTGTCTTCTTTGCTCCGGAGGTTGCCGAAAGCGAAAAAAGCTGCTTTTGAGGATGGAGTCCGCAGGAAAGCAGAGAGGGCCAAATTGTCTGGGGCATTTGAAAGGGTTCCAGGAGGCAGTGAGAACCAGCATTACTTTTCCCCGCTGGCACCTTTGCTGTGGCAGCAAAAGCTGGACGTTTGTCTTTTTTGCTCCGGATGCTGCCAAAAGCGAAAACAGGTGCTTTTGAGGATGGAGTCCGCAGGAAAGCAGAGAGGGCCAAATTGTCTGTGGCATTTGAAAGAGCTACAGGAAGCAGTGAGGACCGGTATTACTTTTCCCCGCTGGCACCTTTGCTGTGGCAGCAAAAGCTGGACGTTTGTCTTTTTTGCTCCGGAGGTTGCCGAAAGCGAAAACAGGTGCTTTTGAGGATGGAGTCCGCAGGAAAGCAGAGAGGGCCAAATTGTCTGTGGCATTTGAAGGGGTTCCAGGAGGCAGTGAGGACCAGCATCACTTTTCCCCGCTGGCACCTTTGCTGTGGCAGCAAAAGCTGGACGTTTGTCTTTTTTGCTTCGGAGGTTGCCGAAAGCGAAAACAGGTGCTGTTGAGGATGGAGTCCGCAGGAAAGCAGAGAGGGCCAAATTGTCTGGGGCATTTGAAAGGGTTCCAGGAGACAGCGAGAACCAGCATTACTTTTCCCCGCTGGCACCTTTGCTGTGGCAGCAAAAGCTGGACGTTTGTCTTTTTACCACCGGAGGGCGCCGAAAGCGAAAACAGGTGCTTTTGAGGATGGAGTCCGCAGGAAAGCAGAGAGGGCCAAATTGTCTGGGGCATTTGAAAGGGTTCCAGGAGGCAGTGAGAACCAACATTACTTTTCCCCGCTGGCACCTTTGCTGTGGCAGCAAAAGCTGGACGTTTGTCTTTTTTGCTCCTGAGGTTTCCAAAAGCGAAAACAGGTGCTTTTGAGGATGGAGTCCGCAGGAAACAGAGAGTGCCAAATTGTCTGGGGCATTTGAAAGGGTTCCAGGAGACAGCGAGAACCAGCATTACTTTTCCCCGCTGGCACCTTTGCTGTGGCAGCAAAAGCTGGACGTTTGTCTTTTTACCACCGGAGGGCGCCGAAAGCGAAAACAGGTGCTTTTGAGGATGGAGTCCGCAGGAAAGCAGAGAGGGCCAAATTGTCTGGGGCATTTGAAAGGGTTCCAGGAGGTAGTGAGAACCAGTATTACTTTTCCCCGCTGGCACCTTTGCTGTGGCAGCAAAAGCTGGACGTTTGTCTTTTTTGCTCCTGAGGTTTCCAAAAGCGAAAACAGGTGCTTTTGAGGATGGAGTCCGCAGGAAAGCAGAGAGGGCCAAATTGTCTGTGACATTTGAAGAAGTTCCAGGAGGCAGTGAGAACCAGCATTACTTTTCCCCGCTGGCACCTTTGCTGTGGCAGCAAAAGCTGGACATTGTCTTTTTTGCTCCGGAAGTTTCCAAAAGCGAAAAAAGGTGCTTTTGAGGATGGAGTCCGCAGGAAAGCAGAGAGGGCCAAATTGTCTGGGGCATTTGAAGAGGTTCCAGGAGGCAGTGAGAACGAGCATTACTTTTCCCCGCTGGCACCTTTGTTGTGGCAGCAAAAGCTTGACGTTTGTCTTTTTTGCTCCGGAGGTTTCCAAAAGCGAAAAAAGGTGCTTTTGAGGATGGAGTCCGCAGGAAAGCAGAGAGGGCCAAATTTTCTGTGGCATTTGATGGGGTTCCAGGAGGCAGTCAGAACCAGCATCACTTTTCCCCGCTGGCACCTTTGCTGTGGCAGCAAAAGCTGGACGTTTGTCTTTTTCGCTCCGGAGGCTGCCGAAAACGAAAACAGGTGCTTTTGAGGATGGAGTCCGCAGGAAAGCAGAGAGGGCCAAATTGTCTGTGGCATTTGAAGAGGTTCCAGGAGGCAGTGAGAACCAGCATTACTTTTCCCCGCTGGCACCTTTGCTGTGGCAGCAAAAGCTGGACGTTGTCTTTTTTGCTCCGGAGGTTTCCAAAAGCGAAAACAGGTGCTTTTGAGGATGGAGTCCGCAGGAAAGCAGAGAGGGCCAAATTGTCTGTGGCATTTGAAGAAGTTCCAGGAGGCAGTGAGAACCAGCATCACTTTTCCCCGCTGGCACCTTTGCTGTGGCAGCAAAAGCTTGACGTTTGTCTTTTTCGCTCCGGAGGCTGCCGAAAATGAAAACAGGTGCTTTTGAGGATGGAGTCCGCAGGAAAGCAGAGAGGGCCAAATTGTCTGTGGCATTTGAAGGGGTTCCAGGAGGCAGTGATAACCAGCATCACTTTTCCCCGCTGGCACCTTTGCTGTGGCAGCAAAAGCTGGACGTTTGTCTTTTTTGCTCCGGAGGCTGCCGAAAGCGAAAAAAGGTGCTTTTGAGGATAGAGTCCGCAGGAAAGCAGAGAGGGCCAAATTGTCTGGGGCATTTGAAAGGGTTCCAGGAGGCAGTGAGAACCAGCATTACTTTTCCCCGCTGGCACCTTTGCTGTGGCAGCAAAAGCTGGACGTTTGTCTTTTTTGCTCCGGAGGTTGCCGAAAGCGAAAACAGGTGCTTTTGAGGATGGAGTCCGCAGGAAAGCAGAGAGGGCCAAATCGTCTGGGGCATTTGAAAGGGTTCCAGGAGGCAGTGAGAACCAACATTACTTTTCCCCGCTGGCACCTTTGCTGTGGCAGCAAAAGCTGGACCTTTGTCTTTTTTGCTCCTGAGTTTTCCAAAAGCGAAAACAGGTGCTTTTGAGGATGGAGTCCGCAGGAAACAGAGAGTGCCAAATTGTCTGTGGCATTTGAAAGGGTTCTAGGAGGCAGTGAGAACCAGCATTACTTTTCCCCGCTGGCACCTTTGCTGTGGCAGCAAAAGCTGGACGTTTGTCTTTTTTGCTCCTGAGGTTTCCAAAAGCGAAAACAGGTGCTTTTGAGGATGGAGTCCGCACGAAAGCAGAGAGGGCCAAATTGTCTGGGGCATTTGAAAGGGTTCTAGGAGGCAGTGAGAACCAGCATTACTTTTCCCCGCTGGCACCTTTGCTGTGGCAGCAAAAGCTGGACGTTTGTCTTTTTTGCTCCTGAGGTTTCCAAAAGCGAAAACAGGTGCTTTTGAGGATGGAGTCCGCAGGAAAGCAGAGAGTGCCAAATTGTCTGTGACATTTGAAGAAGTTCCAGGAAGCAGTGAGAACCAGCATTACTTTTCCCCGCTGGCACCTTTGTTGTGGCAGCAAAACCTGGACGTTTGTCTTTTTTGCTCCGGAGGCTGCCGAAAGCGAAAAAAGCTGCTTTTGAGGATAGAGTCCGCAGGAAAGCAGAGAGGGCCAAATTGTCTGGGGCATTTGAAAGGGTTCCAGGAGGCAGTGAGAACCAGCATTACTTTTCCCCGCTGGCACCTTTGCTGTGGCAGCAAAAGCTGGACGTTTGTCTTTTTACCACCGGAGGGCGCCGAAAGCGAAAACAGGTGCTTTTGAGGATGGAGTCCGCAGGAAAGCAGAGAGGGCCAAATTGTCTGGGGCATTTGAAAGGGTTCCAGGAGGCAGTGAGAACCAGCATTACTTTTCCCCGCTGGCACCTTTGCTGTGGCAGCAAAAGCTGGACGTTTGTCTTCTTTGCTCCGGAGGTTGCCGAAAGCGAAAAAAGCTGCTTTTGAGGATGGAGTCCGCAGGAAAGCAGAGAGGGCCAAATTGTCTGGGGCATTTGAAAGGGTTCCAGGAGGCAGTGAGAACCAGCATTACTTTTCCCCGCTGGCACCTTTGCTGTGGCAGCAAAAGCTGGACGTTTGTCTTTTTTGCTCCGGATGCTGCCAAAAGCGAAAACAGGTGCTTTTGAGGATGGAGTCCGCAGGAAAGCAGAGAGGGCCAAATTGTCTGTGGCATTTGAAAGAGCTACAGGAAGCAGTGAGGACCGGTATTACTTTTCCCCGCTGGCACCTTTGCTGTGGCAGCAAAAGCTGGACGTTTGTCTTTTTTGCTCCGGAGGTTGCCGAAAGCGAAAACAGGTGCTTTTGAGGATGGAGTCCGCAGGAAAGCAGAGAGGGCCAAATTGTCTGTGGCATTTGAAGGGGTTCCAGGAGGCAGTGAGGACCAGCATCACTTTTCCCTGCTGGCACCTTTGCTGTGGCAGCAAAAGCTGGACGTTTGTCTTTTTTGCTTCGGAGGTTGCCGAAAGCGAAAAAAGGTGCTTTTGAGGATGGAGTCCGCAGGAAAGCAGAGAGGGGCAAATTGTCTGGGGCATTTGAAAGGGTTCCAGGAGACAGCGAGAACCAGCATTACTTTTCCCCGCTGGCACCTTTGCTGTGGCAGCAAAAGCTGGACTTTTGTCTTTTTACCACCGGAGGGCGCCGAAAGCGAAAACAGGTGCTTTTGAGGATGGAGTCCGCAGGAAAGCAGAGAGGGCCAAATTGTCTGGGGCATTTGAAAGGGTTCCAGGAGGCAGTGAGAACCAACATTACTTTTCCCCGCTGGCACCTTTGCTGTGGCAGCAAAAGCTGGACGTTTGTCTTTTTTGCTCCTGAGGTTTCCAAAAGCGAAAACAGGTGCTTTTGAGGATGGAGTCCGCAGGAAACAGAGAGTGCCAAATTGTCTGGGGCATTTGAAAGGGTTCCAGGAGACAGCGAGAACCAGCATTACTTTTCCCCGCTGGCACCTTTGCTGTGGCAGCAAAAGCTGGACGTTTGTCTTTTTACCACCGGAGGGCGCCGAAAGCGAAAACAGGTGCTTTTGAGGATGGAGTCCGCAGGAAAGCAGAGAGGGCCAAATTGTCTGGGGCATTTGAAAGGGTTCCAGGAGGTAGTGAGAACCAGTATTACTTTTCCCCGCTGGCACCTTTGCTGTGGCAGCAAAAGCTGGACGTTTGTCTTTTTTGCTCCTGAGGTTTCCAAAAGCGAAAACAGGTGCTTTTGAGGATGGAGTCCGCAGGAAAGCAGAGAGGGCCAAATTGTCTGTGACATTTGAAGAAGTTCCAGGAGGCAGTGAGAACCAGCATTACTTTTCCCCGCTGGCACCTTTGCTGTGGCAGCAAAAGCTGGACATTGTCTTTTTTGCTCCGGAAGTTTCCAAAAGCGAAAAAAGGTGCTTTTGAGGATGGAGTCCGCAGGAAAGCAGAGAGGGCCAAATTGTCTGGGGCATTTGAAGAGGTTCCAGGAGGCAGTGAGAACCAGCATTACTTTTCCCCGCTGGCACCTTTGTTGTGGCAGCAAAAGCTTGACGTTTGTCTTTTTTGCTCCGGAGGTTTCCAAAAGCGAAAAAAGGTGCTTTTGAGGATGGAGTCCGCAGGAAAGCAGAGAGGGCCAAATTTTCTGTGGCATTTGATGGGGTTCCAGGAGGCAGTCAGAACCAGCATCACTTTTCCCCGCTGGCACCTTTGCTGTGGCAGCAAAAGCTGGACGTTTGTCTTTTTCGCTCCGGAGGCTGCCGAAAACGAAAACAGGTGCTTTTGAGGATGGAGTCCGCAGGAAAGCAGAGAGGGCCAAATTGTCTGTGGCATTTGAAGAGGTTCCAGGAGGCAGTGAGAACCAGCATTACTTTTCCCCGCTGGCACCTTTGCTGTGGCAGCAAAAGCTGGACGTTGTCTTTTTTGCTCCGGAGGTTTCCAAAAGCGAAAACAGGTGCTTTTGAGGATGGAGTCCGCAGGAAAGCAGAGAGGGCCAAATTGTCTGTGGCATTTGAAGAAGTTCCAGGAGGCAGTGAGAACCAGCATTACTTTTCCCCGCTGGCACCTTTGCTGTGGCAGCAAAAGCTGGACCTTTGTCTTTTTTGCTCCTGAGGTTTCCAAAAGCGAAAACAGGTGCTTTTGAGGATGGAGTCCGCAGGAAACAGAGAGTGCCAAATTGTCTGTGGCATTTGAAAGGGTTCTAGGAGGCAGTGAGAACCAGCATTACTTTTCCCCGCTGGCACCTTTGCTGTGGCAGCAAAAGCTGGACGTTTGTCTTTTTTGCTCCTGAGGTTTCCAAAAGCGAAAACAGGTGCTTTTGAGGATGGAGTCCGCACGAAAGCAGAGAGGGCCAAATTGTCTGGGGCATTTGAAAGGGTTCTAGGAGGCAGTGAGAACCAGCATTACTTTTCCCCGCTGGCACCTTTGCTGTGGCAGCAAAAGCTGGACGTTTGTCTTTTTTGCTCCTGAGGTTTCCAAAAGCGAAAACAGGTGCTTTTGAGGATGGAGTCCGCAGGAAAGCAGAGAGTGCCAAATTGTCTGTGACATTTGAAGAAGTTCCAGGAAGCAGTGAGAACCAGCATTACTTTTCCCCGCTGGCACCTTTGTTGTGGCAGCAAAACCTGGACGTTTGTCTTTTTTGCTCCGGAGGCTGCCGAAAGCGAAAAAAGCTGCTTTTGAGGATAGAGTCCGCAGGAAAGCAGAGGGCCAAATTGTCTGGGGCATTTGAAAGGGTTCCAGGAGGCAGTGAGAACCAGCATTACTTTTCCCCGCTGGCACCTTTGCTGTGGCAGCAAAAGCTGGACGTTTGTCTTTTTACCACCGGAGGGCGCCGAAAGCGAAAACAGGTGCTTTTGAGGATGGAGTCCGCAGGAAAGCAGAGAGGGCCAAATTGTCTGGGGCATTTGAAAGGGTTCCAGGAGGCAGTGAGAACCAGCATTACTTTTCCCCGCTGGCACCTTTGCTGTGGCAGCAAAAGCTGGACGTTTGTCTTCTTTGCTCCGGAGGTTGCCGAAAGCGAAAAAAGCTGCTTTTGAGGATGGAGTCCGCAGGAAAGCAGAGAGGGCCAAATTGTCTGGGGCATTTGAAAGGGTTCCAGGAGGCAGTGAGAACCAGCATTACTTTTCCCCGCTGGCACCTTTGCTGTGGCAGCAAAAGCTGGACGTTTGTCTTTTTTGCTCCGGATGCTGCCAAAAGCGAAAACAGGTGCTTTTGAGGATGGAGTCCGCAGGAAAGCAGAGAGGGCCAAATTGTCTGTGGCATTTGAAAGAGCTACAGGAAGCAGTGAGGACCGGTATTACTTTTCCCCGCTGGCACCTTTGCTGTGGCAGCAAAAGCTGGACGTTTGTCTTTTTTGCTCCGGAGGTTGCCGAAAGCGAAAACAGGTGCTTTTGAGGATGGAGTCCGCAGGAAAGCAGAGAGGGCCAAATTGTCTGTGGCATTTGAAGGGGTTCCAGGAGGCAGTGAGGACCAGCATCACTTTTCCCTGCTGGCACCTTTGCTGTGGCAGCAAAAGCTGGACGTTTGTCTTTTTTGCTTCGGAGGTTGCCGAAAGCGAAAAAAGGTGCTTTTGAGGATGGAGTCCGCAGGAAAGCAGAGAGGGGCAAATTGTCTGGGGCATTTGAAAGGGTTCCAGGAGACAGCGAGAACCAGCATTACTTTTCCCCGCTGGCACCTTTGCTGTGGCAGCAAAAGCTGGACGTTTGTCTTTTTACCACCGGAGGGCGCCGAAAGCGAAAACAGGTGCTTTTGAGGATGGAGTCCGCAGGAAAGCAGAGAGGGCCAAATTGTCTGGGGCATTTGAAAGGGTTCCAGGAGGCAGTGAGAACCAACATTACTTTTCCCCGCTGGCACCTTTGCTGTGGCAGCAAAAGCTGGACCTTTGTCTTTTTTGCTCCTGAGGTTTCCAAAAGCGAAAACAGGTGCTTTTGAGGATGGAGTCCGCAGGAAACAGAGAGTGCCAAATTGTCTGGGGCATTTGAAAGGGTTCCAGGAGACAGCGAGAACCAGCATTACTTTTCCCCGCTGGCACCTTTGCTGTGGCAGCAAAAGCTGGACGTTTGTCTTTTTACCACCGGAGGGCGCCGAAAGCGAAAACAGGTGCTTTTGAGGATGGAGTCCGCAGGAAAGCAGAGAGGGCCAAATTGTCTGGGGCATTTGAAAGGGTTCCAGGAGGTAGTGAGAACCAGTATTACTTTTCCCCGCTGGCACCTTTGCTGTGGCAGCAAAAGCTGGACGTTTGTCTTTTTTGCTCCTGAGGTTTCCAAAAGCGAAAACAGGTGCTTTTGAGGATGGAGTCCGCAGGAAAGCAGAGAGGGCCAAATTGTCTGTGACATTTGAAGAAGTTCCAGGAGGCAGTGAGAACCAGCATTACTTTTCCCCGCTGGCACCTTTGCTGTGGCAGCAAAAGCTGGACATTGTCTTTTTTGCTCCGGAAGTTTCCAAAAGCGAAAAAAGGTGCTTTTGAGGATGGAGTCCGCAGGAAAGCAGAGAGGGCCAAATTGTCTGGGGCATTTGAAGAGGTTCCAGGAGGCAGTGAGAACCAGCATTACTTTTCCCCGCTGGCACCTTTGTTGTGGCAGCAAAAGCTTGACGTTTGTCTTTTTTGCTCCGGAGGTTTCCAAAAGCGAAAAAAGGTGCTTTTGAGGATGGAGTCCGCAGGAAAGCAGAGAGGGCCAAATTTTCTGTGGCATTTGATGGGGTTCCAGGAGGCAGTCAGAACCAGCATCACTTTTCCCCGCTGGCACCTTTGCTGTGGCAGCAAAAGCTGGACGTTTGCCTTTTTCGCTCCGGAGGCTGCCGAAAACGAAAACAGGTGCTTTTGAGGATGGAGTCCGCAGGAAAGCAGAGAGGGCCAAATTGTCTGTGGCATTTGAAGAGGTTCCAGGAGGCAGTGAGAACCAGCATTACTTTTCCCCGCTGGCACCTTTGCTGTGGCAGCAAAAGCTGGACGTTGTCTTTTTTGCTCCGGAGGTTTCCAAAAGCGAAAACAGGTGCTTTTGAGGATGGAGTCCGCAGGAAAGCAGAGAGGGCCAAATTGTCTGTGGCATTTGAAGAAGTTCCAGGAGGCAGTGAGAACCAGCATCACTTTTCCGCGCTGGCACCTTTGCTGTGGCAGCAAAAGCTTGACGTTTGTCTTTTTCGCTCCGGAGGCTGCCGAAAATGAAAACAGGTGCTTTTGAGGATGGAGTCCGCAGGAAAGCAGAGAGGGCCAAATTGTCTGTGGCATTTGAAGGGGTTCCAGGAGGCAGTGAGGAGCAGCATCACTTTTCCCCGCTGGCACCTTTGCTGTGGCAGCAAAAGCTGGACGTTTGTCTTTTTTGCTCCGGAGGCTGCCGAAAGCGAAAAAAGGTGCTTTTGAGGATAGAGTCCGCAGGAAAGCAGAGAGGGCCAAATTGTCTGGGGCATTTGAAAGGGTTCCAGGAGGCAGTGAGAACCAGCATTACTTTTCCCCGCTGGCACCTTTGCTGTGGCAGCAAAAGCTGGACGTTTGTCTTTTTTGCTCCGGAGGTTGCCGAAAGCGAAAACAGGTGCTTTTGAGGATGGAGTCCGCAGGAAAGCAGAGAGGGCCAAATTGTCTGGGGCATTTGAAAGGGTTCCAGGAGGCAGTGAGAACCAACATTACTTTTCCCCGCTGGCACCTTTGCTGTGGCAGCAAAAGCTGGACCTTTGTCTTTTTTGCTCCTGAGGTTTCCAAAAGCGAAAACAGGTGCTTTTGAGGATGGAGTCCGCAGGAAACAGAGAGTGCCAAATTGTCTGTGGCATTTGAAAGGGTTCTAGGAGGCAGTGAGAACCAGCATTACTTTTCCCCGCTGGCACCTTTGCTGTGGCAGTAAAAGCTGGACGTTTGTCTTTTTTGCTCCTGAGGTTTCCAAAAGCGAAAACAGGTGCTTTTGAGGATGGAGTCCGCACGAAAGCAGAGAGGGCCAAATTGTCTGTGGCATTTGAAAGGGTTCTAGGAGGCAGTGAGAACCAGCATTACTTTTCCCCGCTGGCACCTTTGCTGTGGCAGCAAAAGCTGGACGTTTGTCTTTTTTGCTCCTGAGGTTTCCAAAAGCGAAAACAGGTGCTTTTGAGGATGGAGTCCGCAGGAAAGCAGAGAGGGCCAAATTGTCTGTGGCATTTGAAGGGGTTCCAGGAGGCAGTGAGGACCAGCATCACTTTTCCCTGCTGGCACCTTTGCTGTGGCAGCAAAAGCTGGACGTTTGTCTTTTTTGCTTCGGAGGTTGCCGAAAGCGAAAAAAGGTGCTTTTGAGGATGGAGTCCGCAGGAAAGCAGAGAGGGCCAAATTGTCTGGGGCATTTGAAAGGGTTCCAGGAGACAGCGAGAACCAGCATTACTTTTCCCCGCTGGCACCTTTGCTGTGGCAGCAAAAGCTGGACGTTTGTCTTTTTACCACCGGAGGGCGCCGAAAGCGAAAACAGGTGCTTTTGAGGATGGAGTCCGCAGGAAAGCAGAGAGGGCCAAATTGTCTGGGGCATTTGAAAGGGTTCCAGGAGGCAGTGAGAACCAACATTACTTTTCCCCGCTGGCACCTTTGCTGTGGCAGCAAAAGCTGGACGTTTGTCTTTTTTGCTCCTGAGGTTTCCAAAAGCGAAAACAGGTGCTTTTGAGGATGGAGTCCGCAGGAAACAGAGAGTGCCAAATTGTCTGGGGCATTTGAAAGGGTTCCAGGAGACAGCGAGAACCAGCATTACTTTTCCCCGCTGGCACCTTTGCTGTGGCAGCAAAAGCTGGACGTTTGTCTTTTTACCACCGGAGGGCGCCGAAAGCGAAAACAGGTGCTTTTGAGGATGGAGTCCGCAGGAAAGCAGAGAGGGCCAAATTGTCTGGGGCATTTGAAAGGGTTCCAGGAGGTAGTGAGAACCAGTATTACTTTTCCCCGCTGGCACCTTTGCTGTGGCAGCAAAAGCTGGACGTTTGTCTTTTTTGCTCCTGAGGTTTCCAAAAGCGAAAACAGGTGCTTTTGAGGATGGAGTCCGCAGGAAAGCAGAGAGGGCCAAATTGTCTGTGACATTTGAAGAAGTTCCAGGAGGCAGTGAGAACCAGCATTACTTTTCCCCGCTGGCACCTTTGCTGTGGCAGCAAAAGCTGGACATTGTCTTTTTTGCTCCGGAAGTTTCCAAAAGCGAAAAAAGGTGCTTTTGAGGATGGAGTCCGCAGGAAAGCAGAGAGGGCCAAATTGTCTGGGGCATTTGAAGAGGTTCCAGGAGGCAGTGAGAACCAGCATTACTTTTCCCCGCTGGCACCTTTGTTGTGGCAGCAAAAGCTTGACGTTTGTCTTTTTTGCTCCGGAGGTTTCCAAAAGCGAAAAAAGGTGCTTTTGAGGATGGAGTCCGCAGGAAAGCAGAGAGGGCCAAATTTTCTGTGGCATTTGATGGGGTTCCAGGAGGCAGTCAGAACCAGCATCACTTTTCCCCGCTGGCACCTTTGCTGTGGCAGCAAAAGCTGGACGTTTGTCTTTTTCGCTCCGGAGGCTGCCGAAAACGAAAACAGGTGCTTTTGAGGATGGAGTCCGCAGGAAAGCAGAGAGGGCCAAATTGTCTGTGGCATTTGAAGAGGTTCCAGGAGGCAGTGAGAACCAGCATTACTTTTCCCCGCTGGCACCTTTGCTGTGGCAGCAAAAGCTGGACGTTGTCTTTTTTGCTCCGGAGGTTTCCAAAAGCGAAAACAGGTGCTTTTGAGGATGGAGTCCGCAGGAAAGCAGAGAGGGCCAAATTGTCTGTGGCATTTGAAGAAGTTCCAGGAGGCAGTGAGAACCAGCATCACTTTTCCCCGCTGGCACCTTTGCTGTGGCAGCAAAAGCTTGACGTTTGTCTTTTTCGCTCCGGAGGCTGCCGAAAATGAAAACAGGTGCTTTTGAGGATGGAGTCCGCAGGAAAGCAGAGAGGGCCAAATTGTCTGTGGCATTTGAAGGGGTTCCAGGAGGCAGTGAGGAGCAGCATCACTTTTCCCCGCTGGCACCTTTGCTGTGGCAGCAAAAGCTGGACGTTTGTCTTTTTTGCTCCGGAGGCTGCCGAAAGCGAAAAAAGGTGCTTTTGAGGATAGAGTCCGCAGGAAAGCAGAGAGGGCCAAATTGTCTGGGGCATTTGAAAGGGTTCCAGGAGGCAGTGAGAACCAGCATTACTTTTCCCCGCTGGCACCTTTGCTGTGGCAGCAAAAGCTGGACGTTTGTCTTTTTTGCTCCGGAGGTTGCCGAAAGCGAAAACAGGTGCTTTTGAGGATGGAGTCCGCAGGAAAGCAGAGAGGGCCAAATTGTCTGGGGCATTTGAAAGGGTTCCAGGAGGCAGTGAGAACCAACATCACTTTTCCCCGCTGGCACCTTTGCTGTGGCAGCAAAAGCTGGATGTTTGTCTTTTTTGCTCCGGAGGCTGCCGAAAGCGAAAACAGGTGCTTTTGAGGATGGAGTCCGCAGGAAACAGAGAGTGCCAAATTGTCTGTGGCATTTGAAAGGGTTCTAGGAGGCAGTGAGAACCAGCATTACTTTTCCCCGCTGGCACCTTTGCTGTGGCAGTAAAAGCTGGACGTTTGTCTTTTTTGCTCCTGAGGTTTCCAAAAGCGAAAACAGGTGCTTTTGAGGATGGAGTCCGCACGAAAGCAGAGAGGGCCAAATTGTCTGTGGTATTTGAAAGGGTTCTAGGAGGCAGTGAGAACCAGCATTACTTTTCCCCGCTGGCACCTTTGCTGTGGCAGCAAAAGCTGGACGTTTGTCTTTTTTGCTCCTGAGGTTTCCAAAAGCGAAAACAGGTGCTTTTGAGGATGGAGTCCGCAGGAAAGCAGAGAGTGCCAAATTGTCTGTGACATTTGAAGAAGTTCCAGGAAGCAGTGAGAACCAGCATTACTTTTCCCCGCTGGCACCTTTGTTGTGGCAGCAAAACCTGGACGTTTGTCCTTTTTGCTCCGGAGGCTGCCGAAAGCGAAAACAGGTGCTTTTGAGGATGGAGTCCGCAGGAAAGCAGAGAGGGCCAAATTGTCTGGGGCATTTGAAAGGGTTCCAGGAGGCAGTGAGAACCAGCATTACTTTTCCCCGCTGGCACCTTTGCTGTGGCAGCAAAAGCTGGACGTTTGTCTTCTTTGCTCCGGAGGTTGCCGAAAGCGAAAAAAGCTGCTTTTGAGGATGGAGTCCGCAGGAAAGCAGAGAGGGCCAAATTGTCTGGGGCATTTGAAAGGGTTCCAGGAGGCAGTGAGAACCAGCATTACTTTTCCCCGCTGGCACCTTTGCTGTGGCAGCAAAAGCTGGACGTTTGTCTTTTTTGCTCCGGATGCTGCCAAAAGCGAAAACAGGTGCTTTTGAGGATGGAGTCCGCAGGAAAGCAGAGAGGGCCAAATTGTCTGTGGCATTTGAAAGAGCTACAGGAAGCAGTGAGGACCGGTATTACTTTTCCCCGCTGGCACCTTTGCTGTGGCAGCAAAAGCTGGACGTTTGTCTTTTTTGCTCCGGAGGTTGCCGAAAGCGAAAACAGGTGCTTTTGAGGATGGAGTCCGCAGGAAAGCAGAGAGGGCCAAATTGTCTGTGGCATTTGAAGGGGTTCCAGGAGGCAGTGAGGACCAGCATCACTTTTCCCCGCTGGCACCTTTGCTGTGGCAGCAAAAGCTGGACGTTTGTCTTTTTTGCTTCGGAGGTTGCCGAAAGCGAAAAAAGGTGCTTTTGAGGATGGAGTCCGCAGGAAAGCAGAGAGGGCCAAATTGTCTGGGGCATTTGAAAGGGTTCCAGGAGACAGCGAGAACCAGCATTACTTTTCCCCGCTGGCACCTTTGCTGTGGCAGCAAAAGCTGGACGTTTGTCTTTTTACCACCGGAGGGCGCCGAAAGCGAAAACAGGTGCTTTTGAGGATGGAGTCCGCAGGAAAGCAGAGAGGGCCAAATTGTCTGGGGCATTTGAAAGGGTTCCAGGAGGCAGTGAGAACCAACATTACTTTTCCCCGCTGGCACCTTTGCTGTGGCAGCAAAAGCTGGACGTTTGTCTTTTTTGCTCCGGAGGTTTCCAAAAGCGAAAACAGGTGCTTTTGAGGATGGAGTCCGCAGGAAACAGAGAGTGCCAAATTGTCTGGGGCATTTGAAAGGGTTCCAGGAGACAGCGAGAACCAGCATTACTTTTCCCCGCTGGCACCTTTGCTGTGGCAGCAAAAGCTGGACGTTTGTCTTTTTACCACCGGAGGGCGCCGAAAGCGAAAACAGGTGCTTTTGAGGATGGAGTCCGCAGGAAAGCAGAGAGGGGCAAATTGTCTGGGGCATTTGAAAGGGTTCCAGGAGGTAGTGAGAACCAGTATTACTTTTCCCCGCTGGCACCTTTGCTGTGGCAGCAAAAGCTGGACGTTTGTCTTTTTTGCTCCTGAGGTTTCCAAAAGCGAAAACAGGTGCTTTTGAGGATGGAGTCCGCAGGAAAGCAGAGAGGGCCAAATTGTCTGTGACATTTGAAGAAGTTCCAGGAGGCAGTGAGAACCAACATTACTTTTCCCCGCTGGCACCTTTGCTGTGGCAGCAAAAGCTGGACATTGTCTTTTTTGCTCCGGAAGTTTCCAAAAGCGAAAACAGGTGCTTTTGAGGATGGAGTCCGCAGGAAAGCAGAGAGGGCCAAATTGTCTGGGGCATTTGAAGAGGTTCCAGGAGGCAGTGATAACCAGCATTACTTTTCCCCGCTGGCACCTTTGCTGTGGCAGCAAAAGCTGGACGTTTGTCTTTTTTGCTCCGGAGGTTTCCAAAAGCGAAAAAAGGTGCTTTTGAGGATGGAGTCCGCAGGAAAGCAGAGAGGGCCAAATTTTCTGTGGCATTTGATGGGGTTCCAGGAGGCAGTCAGAACCAGCATCACTTTTCCCCGCTGGCACCTTTGCTGTGGCAGCAAAAGCTGGACGTTTGTCTTTTTCGCTCCGGAGGCTGCCGAAAACGAAAACAGGTGCTTTTGAGGATGGAGTCCGCAGGAAAGCAGAGAGGGCCAAATTGTCTGTGGCATTTGAAGAGGTTCCAGGAGGCAGTGAGAACCAGCATTACTTTTCCCCGCTGGCACCTTTGCTGTGGCAGCAAAAGCTGGACGTTGTCTTTTTTGCTCCGGAGGTTTCCAAAAGCGAAAACAGGTGCTTTTGAGGATGGAGTCCGCAGGAAAGCAGAGAGGGCCAAATTGTCTGTGGCATTTGAAAGAGTTCCAGGAAGCAGTGCTAACTAGCTTTACTTTTCCCCGCTGGCACCTTTGCTGTGGCAGCAAAAGCTGGACGTTTGTCTTTTTTGCTCCGGAGGTTGCCGAAAGCGAAAACAGGTGCTTTTGAGGATGGAGTCCGCAGGAAAGCAGAGAGGGCCAAATTGTCTGTGGCATTTGAAGGGGTTCCAGGAGGCAGTGAGGAGCAGCATCACTTTTCCCCGCTGGCACCTTTGCTGTGGCAGCAAAAGCTGGACGTTTGTCTTTTTTGCTCCGGAGGCTGCCGAAAGCGAAAAAAGGTGCTTTTGAGGATAGAGTCCGCAGGAAAGCAGAGAGGGCCAAATTGTCTGGGGCATTTGAAAGGGTTCCAGGAGGCAGTGAGAACCAGCATTACTTTTCCCCGCTGGCACCTTTGCTGTGGCAGCAAAAGCTGGACGTTTGTCTTTTTACCACCGGAGGGCGCCGAAAGCGAAAACAGGTGCTTTTGAGGATGGAGTCCGCAGGAAAGCAGAGAGGGCCAAATTGTCTGGGGCATTTGAAAGGATTCCAGGAGACAGTGAGAACCAGCATTACTTTTCCCCGCTGGCACCTTTGCTGTGGCAGCAAAAGCTGGACGTTTTTCTTTTTTGCTCCGGAGGTTGCCGAAAGCGAAAACAGGTGCTTTTGAGGATGGAGTCCGCAGGAAAGCAGAGAGGGCCAAATTGTCTGGGGCATTTGAAAGGGTTCCAGGAGGCAGTGAGAACCAACATTACTTTTCCCCGCTGGCACCTTTGCTGTGGCAGCAAAAGCTGGACGTTTGTCTTTTTTGCTCCTGAGGTTTCCAAAAGCGAAAACAGGTGCTTTTGAGGATGGAGTCCGCAGGAAACAGAGAGTGCCAAATTGTCTGGGGCATTTGAAAGGGTTCCAGGAGACAGCGAGAACCAGCATTACTTTTCCCCGCTGGCACCTTTGCTGTGGCAGCAAAAGCTGGACGTTTGTCTTTTTTGGTCCTGAGGTTGCCGAAAGCGAAAACAGGTGCTTTTGAGGATGGAGTCCGCAGGAAAGCAGAGAGGGCCAAATTGTCTGTGGCATTTGAAGGGGTTCCAGGAGGCAGTGAGGACCAGCATCACTTTTCCCCGCTGGCACCTTTGCTGTGGCAGCAAAAGCTGGACGTTTGTCTTTTTACCACCGGAGGGCGCCGAAAGTGAAAAAAGGTTCTTTTGAGGATAGAGTCCGCAAGAAAGCAGAGAGGGCAAAATTGTCTGGGGCATTTGAAAGGGTTCCAGGAGGCAGTGAGAACCAGCATTACTTTTCCCCGCTGGCACCTTTGCTGTGGCAGCAAAAGCTGGACGTTTGTCTTTTTTGCTCCTGAGGTTTCCAAAAGCGAAAACAGGTGCTTTTGAGGATGGAGTCCGCACGAAAGCAGAGAGGGCCAAATTGTCTGTGGCATTTGAAAGGGTTCTAGGAGGCAGTGAGAACCAGCATTACTTTTCCCCGCTGGCACCTTTGCTGTGGCAGCAAAAGCTGGACGTTTGTCTTTTTTGCTCCTGAGGTTTCCAAAAGCGAAAACAGGTGCTTTTGAGGATGGAGTCCGCAGGAAAGCAGAGAGTGCCAAATTGTCTGTGACATTTGAAGAAGTTCCAGGAAGCAGTGAGAACCAGCATTACTTTTCCCCGCTGGCACCTTTGTTGTGGCAGCAAAACCTGGACGTTTGTCCTTTTTGCTCCGGAGGCTGCCGAAAGCGAAAACAGGTGCTTTTGAGGATGGAGTCCGCAGGAAAGCAGAGAGGGCCAAATTGTCTGTGGCATTTGAAAGGGTTCCAGGAGGCAGTGAGAACCAGCATTACTTTTCCCCGCTGGCACCTTTGCTGTGGCAGCAAAAGCTGGACGTTTGTCTTCTTTGCTCCGGAGGTTGCCGAAAGCGAAAAAAGCTGCTTTTGAGGATGGAGTCCGCAGGAAAGCAGAGAGGGCCAAATTGTCTGGGGCATTTGAAAGGGTTCCAGGAGGCAGTGAGAACCAGCATTACTTTTCCCCGCTGGCACCTTTGCTGTGGCAGCAAAAGCTGGACGTTTGTCTTTCTTGCTCCGGATGCTGCCAAAAGCGAAAACAGGTGCTTTTGAGGATGGAGTCCGCAGGAAAGCAGAGAGGGCCAAATTGTCTGTGGCATTTGAAAGAGCTACATGAAGCAGTGAGGACCGGTATTACTTTTCCCCGCTGGCACCTTTGCTGTGGCAGCAAAACCTGGACGTTTGTCTTTTTTGCTCCGGAGGTTGCCGAAAGCGAAAACAGGTGCTTTTGAGGATGGAGTCCGCAGGAAAGCAGAGAGGGCCAAATTGTCTGTGGCATTTGAAAGGGTTCCAGGAGGCAGTGAGGACCAGCATCACTTTTCCCCGCTGGCACCTTTGCTGTGGCAGCAAAAGCTGGACGTTTGTCTTTTTTGCTTCGGAGGTTGCCGAAAGCGAAAAAAGGTGCTTTTGAGGATGGAGTCCGCAGGAAAGCAGAGAGGGCCAAATTGTCTGGGGCATTTGAAAGGGTTCCAGGAGGCAGTGAGAACCAGCATTACTTTTCCCCGCTGGCACCTTTGCTGTGGCAGCAAAAGCTGGACGTTTGTCTTCTTTGCTCCGGAGGTTGCCGAAAGCGAAAAAAGCTGCTTTTGAGGATGGAGTCCGCAGGAAAGCAGAGAGGGCCAAATTGTCTGGGGCATTTGAAAGGGTTCCAGGAGGCAGTGAGAACCAACATTACTTTTCCCCGCTGGCACCTTTGCTGTGGCAGCAAAAGCTGGACGTTTGTCTTTTTTGCTCCTGAGGTTTCCAAAAGCGAAAACAGGTGCTTTTGAGGATGGAGTCCGCAGGAAACAGAGAGTGCCAAATTGTCTGGGGCATTTGAAAGGGTTCCAGGAGACAGCGAGAACCAGCATTACTTTTCCCCGCTGGCACCTTTGCTGTGGCAGCAAAAGCTGGACGTTTGTCTTTTTTGCTCCTGAGGTTTCCAAAAGCGAAAACAGGTGCTTTTGAGGATGGAGTCCGCAGGAAAGCAGAGAGGGCCAAATTGTCTGTGACATTTGAAGAAGTTCCAGGAGGCAGTGAGAACCAGCATTACTTTTCCCCGCTGGCACCTTTGCTGTGGCAGCAAAAGCTGGACGTTTGTCTTTTTACCACCGGAGGGCGCCGAAAGCGAAAACAGGTGCTTTTGAGGATGGAGTCCGCAGGAAAGCAGAGAGGGCCAAATTGTCTGGGGCATTTGAAAGGGTTCCAGGAGGTAGTGAGAACCAGTATTACTTTTAACCGCTGGCACCTTTGCTGTGGCAGCAAAATCTGGACGTTTGTCTTTTTTGCTCCTGAGGTTTCCAAAAGCGAAAACAGGTGCTTTTGAGGATGGAGTCCGCAGGAAAGCAGAGAGGGCCAAATTGTCTGTGACATTTGAAGAAGTTCCAGGAGGCAGTGAGAACCAGCATTACTTTTCCCCGCTGGCACCTTTGCTGTGGCAGCAAAAGCTGGACATTGTCTTTTTTGCTCCGGAAGTTTCCAAAAGCGAAAAAAGGTGCTTTTGAGGATGGAGTCCGCAGGAAAGCAGAGAGGGCCAAATTTTCTGTGGCATTTGATGGGGTTCCAGGAGGCAGTCAGAACCAGAATCACTTTTCCCCGCTGGCACCTTTGCTGTGGCAGCAAAAGCTGGACGTTGTCTTTTTTGCTCCGGAGGTTTCCAAAAGCGAAAACAGGTGCTTTTGAGGATGGAGTCCGCAGGAAAGCAGAGAGGGCCAAATTGTCTGTGGCATTTGAAGAAGTTCCAGGAGGCAGTGAGAACCAGCATCACTTTTCCCCGCTGGCACCTTTGCTGTGGCAGCAAAAGCTTGACGTTTGTCTTTTTCGCTCCGGAGGCTGCCGAAAATGAAAACAGGTGCTTTTGAGGATGGAGTCCGCAGGAAAGCAGAGAGGGCCAAATTGTCTGTGGCATTTGAAAGAGTTCCAGGAAGCAGTGCTAACCAGCTTTACTTTTCCCCGCTGGCACCTTTGCTGTGGCAGCAAAACCTGGACGTTTGTCTTTTTTGCTCCTGAGGTTGCCGAAAGCGAAAACAGGTGCTTTTGAGGATGGAGTCCGCAGGAAAGCAGAGAGGGCCAAATTGTCTGTGGCATTTGAAGGGGTTCCAGGAGGCAGTGAGGACCAGCATCACTTTTCCCCGCTGGCACCTTTGCTGTGGCAGCAAAAGCTGGACGTTTGTCTTTTTTGCTCCGGAGGCTGCCGAAAGCGAAAAAAGGTGCTTTTGAGGATAGAGTCCGCAGGAAAGCAGAGAGGGCCAAATTGTCTGGGGCATTTGAAAGGGTTCCAGGAGGCAGTGAGAACCAGCATTACTTTTCCCCGCTGGCACCTTTGCTGTGGCAGCAAAAGCTGGACGTTTGTCTTTTTACCACCGGAGGGCGCCGAAAGCGAAAACAGGTGCTTTTGAGGATGGAGTCCGCAGGAAAGCAGAGAGGGCCAAATTGTCTGGGGCATTTGAAAGAGCTACAGGAAGCAGTGAGGACCAGCATTACTTTTCCCCGCTGGCACCTTTGCTGTGGCAGCAAAAGCTGGACGTTTGTCTTTTTTGCTGCGGAGGTTGCCGAAAGCGAAAAAAGGTGCTTTTGAGGATGGAGTCCGCAGGAAAGCAGAGAGGGCCAAATTGTCTGTGGCATTTGAAGAGGTTCCAGGAGGCAGTGAGAACCAGCATTACTTTTCCCCGCTGGCACCTTTGTTGTGGCAGCAAAAGCTGGACGTTTGTCTTTTTTGCTCCGGAGGTTTCCAAAAGCGAAAAAAGGTGCTTTTGAGGATGGAGTCCGCAGGAAAGCAGAGAGGGCCAAATTTTCTGTGGCATTTGATGGGGTTCCAGGAGGCAGTGAGAACCAGCATCACTTTTCCCCGCTGGCACCTTTGCTGTGGCAGCAAAAGCTGGACGTTGTCTTTTTTGCTCCGGAGGTTTCCAAAAGCGAAAACAGGTGCTTTTGAGGATGGAGTCCGCAGGAAAGCAGAGAGTGCCAAATTGTATGTGGCATTTGAAGAAGTTCCAGGAGGCAGTGAGAACCAGCATCACTTTTCCCCGCTGGCACCTTTGCTGTGGCAGCAAAAGCTTGACGTTTGTCTTTTTCGCTCCGGAGGCTGCCGAAAATGAAAACAGGTGCTTTTGAGGATGGAGTCCGCAGGAAAGCAGAGAGGGCCAAATTGTCTGGGGCATTTGAAAGGGTTCCAGGAAGCAGTGCTAACCAGCATTACTTTTCCCCGCTGGCACCTTTGCTGTGGCAGCAAAAGCTGGACGTTTGTCTTTTTTGCTCCGGAGGCTGCCGAAAGCGAAAAAAGCTGCTTTTGAGGATACAGTCCGCAGGAAAGCAGAGAGGGCCAAATTGTCTGGGGCATTTGAAAGGGTTCCAGGAGGCAGTGAGAACCAGCATTACTTTTCCCCGCTGGCACCTTTGCTGTGGCAGCAAAAGCTGGACGTTTGTCTTTTTACCACCGGAGGGCGCCGAAAGCGAAAACAGGTGCTTTTGAGGATGGAGTCCGCAGGAAAGCAGAGAGGGCCAAATTGTCTGGGGCATTTGAAAGGATTCCAGGAGACAGTGAGAACCAGCATTACTTTTCCCCGCTGGCACCTTTGCTGTGGCAGCAAAAGCTGGACGTTTGTCTTTTTTGCTCCGGAGGTTGCCGAAAGCGAAAACAGGTGCTTTTGAGGATGGAGTCCGCAGGAAAGCAGAGAGGGCCAAATTGTCTGTGGCATTTGATGGGGTTCCAGGAGGCAGTGAGAACCAGCATTACTTTTCCCCGCTGGCACCTTTGCTGTGGCAGCAAAACGTGGACGTTTGTCTTCTTTGCTCCGGAGGCTGCCGAAAGCGAAAACAGGTGCTTTTGAGGATGGAGTCTGCAGGAAAGCAGAGAGGGCCAAATTGTCTGGGGCATTTGAAAGGGTTCCAGGAGGCAGTGAGAACCAGTATTACTTTTCCCCGCTGGCGCCTTTGCTGTGGCAGCAAAATCTGGACGTTTGTCTTTTTTGCTCCGGAGGTTGCCGAAAGCGAAAACAGGTGCTTTTGAGGATGGAGTCCGCAGGAAAGCAGAGAGGGCCAAATTGTCTGGGGCATTTGAAAGGGTTCCAGGAGGCAGTGATAACCAGCATTACTTTTCCCCGCTGGCACCTTTGCTGTGGCAGCAAAAGCTGGACGTTTGTCTTTTTTGCTCCTGAGGTTTCCAAAAGCGAAAACAGGTGCTTTTGAGGATGGAGTCCGCAGGAAACAGAGAGTGCCAAATTGTCTGTGGCATTTGATGGGGTTCCAGGAGACAGCGAGGACCAGCATTACTTTTCCCCGCTGGCACCTTTGCTGTGGCAGCAAAACGTGGACGTTTGTCTTTTTACCACCGGAGGGCGCCGAAAGCCAAAACAGGTGCTTTTGAGGATGGAGTCCGCAGGAAAGCAGAGAGGGCCAAATTGTCTGGGGCATTTGAAAGGGTTCCAGGAGGCAGTGAGAACCAGTATTACTTTTCCCCGCTGGCACCTTTGCTGTGGCAGCAAAAGCTGGACGTTTGTCTTTTTTGCTCCTGAGGTTTCCAAAAGCGAAAACAGGTGCTTTTGAGGATGGAGTCCGCAGGAAAGCAGAGAGGGCCAAATTGTCTGTGACATTTGAAGAAGTTCCAGGAGGCAGTGAGAACCAGCATTACTTTTCCCCGCTGGCACCTTTGCTGTGGCAGCAAAAGCTGGACGTTTGTCTTTTTTGCTCCGGATGCTGCCGAATGCGAAAACAGGTGCTTTTGAGGATGGAGTCCGCAGGAAAGCAGAGAGGGCCAAATTGTCTGGGGCATTTGAAAGGGTTCCAGGAGGCAGTGAGAACCAGCATTACTTTTCCCCGCTGGCACCTTTGCTGTGGCAGCAAAAGCTGGACGTTTGTCTTCTTTGCTCCGGAGGTTGCCGAAAGCGAAAAAAGCTGCTTTTGAGGATGGAGTCCGCAGGAAAGCAGAGAGGGCCAAATTGTCTGGGGCATTTGAAAGGGTTCCAGGAGGCAGTGAGAACCAGCATTACTTTTCCCCGCTGGCACCTTTGCTGTGGCAGCAAAAGCTGGACGTTTGTCTTTTTTGCTCCGGAGGTTTCCAAAAGCGAAAACAGGTGCTTTTGAGGATGGAGTCCGCAGGAAAGCAGAGAGGGCCAAATTGTCTGTGGCATTTGAAAGAGCTACAGGAAGCAGTGAGGACCAGCATTACTTTTCCCCGCTGGCACCTTTGCTGTGGCAGCAAAACCTGGACGTTTGTCTTTTTACCACCGGAGGGCGCCGAAAGCGAAAACAGGTGCTTTTGAGGATGAAGTCCGCAGGAAAGCAGAGAGGGCCAAATTGTCTGTGGCATTTGAAGGGGTTCCAGGAGGCAGTGAGGACCAGCATCACTTTTCCCCGCTGGCACCTTTGTTGTGGCAGCAAAAGCTGGACGTTTGTCTTTTTTGCTTCAGAGGTTGCCGAAAGCGAAAAAAGGTGCTTTTGAGGATGGAGTCCGCAGGAAAGCAGAGAGGGCCAAATTGTCTGGGGCATTTGAAAGGGTTCCAGGAGACAGCGAGAACCAGCATTACTTTTCCCCGCTGGCACCTTTGCTGTGGCAGCAAAAGCTGGACGTTTGTCTTTTTACCACCGGAGGGCGCCGAAAGCGAAAACAGGTGCTTTTGAGGATGGAGTCCGCAGGAAAGCAGAGAGGGCCAAATTGTCTGGGGCATTTGAAAGGGTTCCAGGAGGCAGTGAGAACCAACATTACTTTTCCCCGCTGGCACCTTTGCTGTGGCAGCAAAAGCTGGACGTTGTCTTTTTTGCTCCGGAGGTTTCCAAAAGCGAAAACAGGTGCTTTTGAGGATGGAGTCCGCAGGAAAGCAGAGAGGGCCAAATTGTATGTGGCATTTGAAGAAGTTCCAGGAGGCAGTGAGAACCAGCATCACTTTTCCCCGCTGGCACCTTTGCTGTGGCAGCAAAAGCTTGACGTTTGTCTTTTTCGCTCCGGAGGCTGCCGAAAATGAAAACAGGTGCTTTTGAGGATGGAGTCCGCAGGAAAGCAGAGAGGGCCAAATTGTCTGTGGCATTTGAAAGAGCTACAGGATGCAGTGAGGACCAGCATTACTTTTCCCCGCTGGCACCTTTGCTGTGGCAGCAAAAGCTGGACGTTTGTCTTTTTTGCTCCTGAGGTTGCCAAAAGCGAAAACAGGTGCTTTTGAGGATGGAGTCCGCAGGAAAGCAGAGAGGGCCAAATTGTCTGTGGCATTTGAAGGGGTTCCAGGAGGCAGTGAGGACCAGCATCACTTTTCCCCGCTGGCACCTTTGCTGTGGCAGCAAAAGCTGGACGTTTGTCTTTTTTGCTCCGGAGGCTGCCGAAAGCGAAAAAAGCTGCTTTTGAGGATAGAGTCCGCAGGAAAGCAGAGAGGGCCAAATTGTCTGGGGCATTTGAAAGGGTTCCAGGAGGCAGTGAGAACCAGCATTACTTTTCCCCGCTGGCACCTTTGCTGTGGCAGCAAAAGCTGGACGTTTGTCTTTTTACCACCGGAGGGCGCCGAAAGCGAAAACAGGTGCTTTTGAGGATGGAGTCCGCAGGAAAGCAGAGAGGGCCAAATTGTCTGGGGCATTTGAAAGGATTCCAGGAGACAGTGAGAACCAGCATTACTTTTCCCCGCTGGCACCTTTGCTGTGGCAGCAAAAGCTGGACGTTTGTCTTTTTTGCTCCGGAGGTTGCCGAAAGCGAAAACAGGTACTTTTGAGGATGGAGTCCGCAGGAAAGCAGAGAGGGCCAAATTGTCTGTGGCATTTGATGGGGTTCCAGGAGGCAGTGAGAACCAGCATTACTTTTCCCCGCTGGCACCTTTGCTGTGGCAGCAAAACGTGGACGTTTGTCTTCTTTGCTCCGGAGGCTGCCGAAAGCGAAAACAGGTGCTTTTGAGGATGGAGTCTGCAGGAAAGCAGAGAGGGCCAAATTGTCTGGGGCATTTGAAAGGGTTCCAGGAGGCAGTGAGAACCAGTATTACTTTTCCCCGCTGGCGCCTTTGCTGTGGCAGCAAAATCTGGACGTTTGTCTTTTTTGCTCCGGAGGTTGCCGAAAGCGAAAACAGGTGCTTTTAAGGATGGAGTACGCAGGAAAGCAGAGAGGGCCAAATTGTCTGGGGCATTTGAAAGGGTTCCAGGAGGCAGTGATAACCAGCATTACTTTTCCCCGCTGGCACCTTTGCTGTGGCAGCAAAAGCTGGACGTTTGTCTTTTTTGCTCCTGAGGTTTCCAAAAGCGAAAACAGGTGCTTTTGAGGATGGAGTCCGCAGGAAACAGAGAGTGCCAAATTGTCTGGGGCATTTGAAAGGGTTCCAGGAGACAGCGAGAACCAGCATTACTTTTCCCCGCTGGCACCTTTGCTGTGGCAGCAAAACGTGGACGTTTGTCTTTTTACCACCGGAGGGCGCCGAAAGCGAAAACAGGTGCTTTTGAGGATGGAGTCCGCAGGAAAGCAGAGAGGGCCAAATTGTCTGGGGCATTTGAAAGGGTTCCAGGAGGCAGTGAGAACCAGTATTACTTTTCCCCGCTGGCACCTTTGCTGTGGCAGCAAAAGCTGGACGTTTGTCTTTTTTGCTCCTGAGGTTTCCAAAAGCGAAAACAGGTGCTTTTGAGGATGGAGTCCGCAGGAAAGCAGAGAGGGCCAAATTGTCTGTGACATTTGAAGAAGTTCCAGGAGGCAGTGAGAACCAGCATTACTTTTCCCCGCTGGCACCTTTGCTGTGGCAGCAAAAGCTGGACGTTTGTCTTTTTTGCTCCGGATGCTGCCGAATGCGAAAACAGGTGCTTTTGAGGATGGAGTCCGCAGGAAAGCAGAGAGGGCCAAATTGTCTGGGGCATTTGAAAGGGTTCCAGGAGGCAGTGAGAACCAGCATTACTTTTCCCCGCTGGCACCTTTGCTGTGGCAGCAAAAGCTGGACGTTTGTCTTTTTTGCTCCGGATGCTGCCAAAAGCGAAAACAGGTGCTTTTGAGGATGGAGTCCGCAGGAAAGCAGAGAGGGCCAAATTGTCTGTGGCATTTGAAAGAGCTACAGGAAGCAGTGAGGACCAGCATTACTTTTCCCCGCTGGCACCTTTGCTGTGGCAGCAAAACCTGGACGTTTGTCTTTTTTGCTCCGGAGGTTGCCGAAAGCGAAAACAGGTGCTTTTGAGGATGGAGTCCGCAGGAAAGCAGAGAGGGCCAAATTGTCTGGGGCATTTGAAGGGGTTCCAGGAGGCAGTGAGGACCAGCATCACTTTTCCCCGCTGGCACCTTAGTTGTGGCAGCAAAAGCTGGACGTTTGTCTTTTTTGCTTCAGAGGTTGCCGAAAGCGAAAAAAGGTGCTTTTGAGGATGGAGTCCGCAGGAAAGCAGAGAGGGCCAAATTGTCTGGGGCATTTGAAAGGGTTCCAGGAGACAGCGAGAACCAGCATTACTTTTCCCCGCTGGCACCTTTGCTGTGGCAGCAAAAGCTGGACGTTTGTCTTTTTACCACCGGAGGGCGCCGAAAGCGAAAACAGGTGCTTTTGAGGATGGAGTCCGCAGGAAAGCAGAGAGGGCCAAATTGTCTGGGGCATTTGAAAGGGTTCCAGGAGGCAGTGAGAACCAACATTACTTTTCCCCGCTGGCACCTTTGCTGTGGCAGCAAAAGCTGGACGTTGTCTTTTTTGCTCCGGAGGTTTCCAAAAGCGAAAAAAGGTGCTTTTGAGGATGGAGTCCGCAGGAAAGCAGAGAGGGCCAAATTGTATGTGGCATTTGAAGAAGTTCCAGGAGGCAGTGAGAACCAGCATCACTTTTCCCCGCTGGCACCTTTGCTGTGGCAGCAAAAGCTTGACGTTTGTCTTTTTCGCTCCGGAGGCTGCCGAAAATGAAAACAGGTGCTTTTGAGGATGGAGTCCGCAGGAAAGCAGAGAGGGCCAAATTGTCTGTGGCATTTGAAAGAGCTACAGGAAGCAGTGAGGACCAGCATTACTTTTCCCCGCTGGCACCTTTGCTGTGGCAGCAAAAGCTGGACGTTTGTCTTTTTTGCTCCGGATGCTGCCGAATGCGAAAACAGGTGCTTTTGAGGATGGAGTCCGCAGGAAAGCAGAGAGGGCCAAATTGTCTGGGGCATTTGAAAGGGTTCCAGGAGGCAGTGAGAACCAGCATTACTTTTCCCCGCTGGCACCTTTGCTGTGGCAGCAAAAGCTGGACGTTTGTCTTTTTTGCTCCGGATGCTGCCAAAAGCGAAAACAGGTGCTTTTGAGGATGGAGTCCGCAGGAAAGCAGAGAGGGCCAAATTGTCTGTGGCATTTGAAAGAGCTACAGGAAGCAGTGAGGACCAGCATTACTTTTCCCCGCTGGCACCTTTGCTGTGGCAGCAAAACCTGGACGTTTGTCTTTTTACCACCGGAGGGCGCCGAAAGCGAAAACAGGTGCTTTTGAGGATGGAGTCCGCAGGAAAGCAGAGAGGGCCAAATTGTCTGTGGCATTTGAAGGGGTTCCAGGAGGCAGTGAGGACCAGCATCACTTTTCCCCGCTGGCACCTTTGCTGTGGCAGCAAAAGCTGGACGTTTGTCTTTTTTGCTTCAGAGGTTGCCGAAAGCGAAAAAAGGTGCTTTTGAGGATGGAGTCCGCAGGAAAGCAGAGAGGGCCAAATTGTCTGGGGCATTTGAAAGGGTTCCAGGAGACAGCGAGAACCAGCATTACTTTTCCCCGCTGGCACCTTTGCTGTGGCAGCAAAAGCTGGACGTTTGTCTTTTTTGCTTCAGAGGTTGCCGAAAGCGAAAAAAGGTGCTTTTGAGGATGGAGTCCGCAGGAAAGCAGAGAGGGCCAAATTGTCTGGGGCATTTGAAAGGGTTCCAGGAGACAGCGAGTACCAGCATTACTTTTCCCCGCTGGCACCTTTGCTGTGGCAGCAAAAGCTGGACGTTTGTCTTTTTACCACCGGAGGGCGCCGAAAGCGAAAACAGGTGCTTTTGAGGATGGAGTCCGCAGGAAAGCAGAGAGGGCCAAATTGTCTGGGGCATTTGAAAGGGTTCCAGGAGGCAGTGAGAACCAACATTACTTTTCCCCGCTGGCACCTTTGCTGTGGCAGCAAAAGCTGGACGTTGTCTTTTTTGCTCCGGAGGTTTCCAAAAGCGAAAACAGGTGCTTTTGAGGATGGAGTCCGCAGGAAAGCAGAGAGGGCCAAATTGTATGTGGCATTTGAAGAAGTTCCAGGAGGCAGTGAGAACCAGCATCACTTTTCCCCGCTGGCACCTTTGCTGTGGCAGCAAAAGCTTGACGTTTGTCTTTTTCGCTCCGGAGGCTGCCGAAAATGAAAACAGGTGCTTTTGAGGATGGAGTCCGCAGGAAAGCAGAGAGGGCCAAATTGTCTGTGGCATTTGAAAGAGCTACAGGAAGCAGTGAGGACCAGCATTACTTTTCCCCGCTGGCACCTTTGCTGTGGCAGCAAAAGCTGGACGTTTGTCTTTTTTGCTCCTGAGGTTGCCAAAAGCGAAAACAGGTGCTTTTGAGGATGGAGTCCGCAGGAAACAGAGAGTGCCAAATTGTCTGGGGCATTTGAAAGGGTTCCAGGAGACAGCGAGGACCAGCATTACTTTTCCCCGCTGGCACCTTTGCTGTGGCAGCAAAAGCTGGACGTTTGTCTTTTTACCACCGGAGGGCGCCGAAAGCGAAAACAGGTGCTTTTGAGGATGGAGTCCGCAGGAAAGCAGAGAGGGCCAAATTGTCTGTGGCATTTGAAAGGGTTCCAGGAGGCAGTGAGAACCAGTATTACTTTTCCCCGCTGGCACCTTTGCTGTGGCAGCAAAAGCTGGACGTTTGTCTTTTTTGCTCCTGAGGTTTCCAAAAGCGAAAACAGGTGCTTTTGAGGATGGAGTCCGCAGGAAAGCAGAGAGGGCCAAATTGTCTGTGACATTTGAAGAAGTTCCAGGAGGCAGTGAGAACCAGCATTACTTTTCCCCGCTGGCACCTTTGCTGTGGCAGCAAAAGCTGGACGTTTGTCTTTTTTGCTCCGGATGCTGCCGAATGCGAAAACAGGTGCTTTTAAGGATGGAGTCCGCAGGAAAGCAGAGAGGGCCAAATTGTCTGGGGCATTTGAAAGGGTTCCAGGAGGCAGTGAGAACCAGCATTACTTTTCCCCGCTGGCACCTTTGCTGTGGCAGCAAAAGCTGGACGTTTGTCTTCTTTGCTCCGGAGGTTGCCGAAAGCGAAAAAAGCTGCTTTTGAGGATGGAGTCCGCAGGAAAGCAGAGAGGGCCAAATTGTCTGGGGCATTTGAAAGGGTTCCAGGAGGCAGTGAGAACCAGCATTACTTTTCCCCGCTGGCACCTTTGCTGTGGCAGCAAAAGCTGGACGTTTGTCTTTTTTGCTCCGGATGCTGCCAAAAGCGAAAACAGGTGCTTTTGAGGATGGAGTCCGCAGGAAAGCAGAGAGGGCCAAATTGTCTGTGGCATTTGAAAGAGCTACAGGAAGCAGTGAGGACCAGCATTACTTTTCCCCGCTGGCACCTTTGCTGTGGCAGCAAAACCTGGACGTTTGTCTTTTTACCACCGGAGGGCGCCGAAAGCGAAAACAGGTGCTTTTGAGGATGGAGTCTGCAGGAAAGCAGAGAGGGCCAAATTGTCTGTGGCATTTGAAGGGGTTCCAGGAGGCAGTGAGGACCAGCATCACTTTTCCCCGCTGGCACCTTTGTTGTGGCAGCAAAAGCTGGACGTTTGTCTTTTTTGCTTCAGAGGTTGCCGAAAGCGAAAAAAGGTGCTTTTGAGGATGGAGTCCGCAGGAAAGCAGAGAGGGCCAAATTGTCTGGGGCATTTGAAAGGGTTCCAGGAGACAGCGAGAACCAGCATTACTTTTCCCCGCTGGCACCTTTGCTGTGGCAGCAAAAGCTGGACGTTTGTCTTTTTACCACCGGAGGGCGCCGAAAGCGAAAACAGGTGCTTTTGAGGATGGAGTCCGCAGGAAAGCAGAGAGGGCCAAATTGTCTGGGGCATTTGAAAGGGTTCCAGGAGGCAGTGAGAACCAGTATTACTTTTCCCCGCTGGCACCTTTGCTGTGGCAGCAAAAGCTGGACGTTTGTCTTTTTTACTCCTGAGGTTTCCAAAAGCGAAAACAGGTGCTTTTGAGGATGGAGTCCGCAGGAAAGCAGAGAGGGCCAAATTGTCTGTGACATTTGAAGAAGTTCCAGGAGGCAGTGAGAACCAGCATTACTTTTCCCCGCTGGCACCTTTGCTGTGGCAGCAAAAGCTGGACGTTTGTCTTTTTTGCTCCGGATGCTGCCGAATGCGAAAACAGGTGCTTTTGAGGATGGAGTCCGCAGGAAAGCAGAGAGGGCCAAATTGTCTGGGGCATTTGAAAGGGTTCCAGGAGGCAGTGAGAACCAGCATTACTTTTCCCCGCTGGCACCTTTGCTGTGGCAGCAAAACTGGACGTTTGTCTTCTTTGCTCCGGAGGTTGCCGAAAGCGAAAAAAGCTGCTTTTGAGGATGGAGTCCGCAGGAAAGCAGAGAGGGCCAAATTGTCTGGGGCATTTGAAAGGGTTCCAGGAGGCAGTGAGAACCAGCATTACTTTTCCCCGCTGGCACCTTTGCTGTGGCAGCAAAAGCTGGACGTTTGTCTTTTTCGCTCCGGATGCTGCCAAAAGCGAAAACAGGTGCTTTTGAGGATGGAGTCCGCAGGAAAGCAGAGAGGGCCAAATTGTCTGTGGCATTTGAAAGAGCTACAGGAAGCAGTGAGGACCAGCATTACTTTTCCCCGCTGGCACCTTTGCTGTGGCAGCAAAACCTGGACGTTTGTCTTTTTACCACCGGAGGGCGCCGAAAGCGAAAACAGGTGCTTTTGAGGATGGAGTCCGCAGGAAAGCAGAGAGGGCCAAATTGTCTGTGGCATTTGAAGGGGTTCCAGGAGGCAGTGAGGACCAGCATCACTTTTCCCCGCTGGCACCTTTGTTGTGGCAGCAAAAGCTGGACGTTTGTCTTTTTTGCTTCAGAGGTTGCCGAAAGCGAAAAAAGGTGCTTTTGAGGATGGAGTCCGCAGGAAAGCAGAGAGGGCCAAATTGTCTGTGACATTTGAAGAAGTTCCAGGAGGCAGTGAGAACCAGCATTACTTTTCCCCGCTGGCACCTTTGCTGTGGCAGCAAAAGCTGGACGTTTGTCTTTTTTGCTCCGGAGGCTGCCGAATGCGAAAACAGGTGCTTTTGAGGATGGAGTCCGCAGGAAAGCAGAGAGGGCCAAATTGTCTGGGGCATTTGAAAGGGTTCCAGGAGGCAGTGAGAACCAGCATTACTTTTCCCCGCTGGCACCTTTGCTGTGGCAGCAAAAGCTGGACGTTTGTCTTCTTTGCTCCGGAGGTTGCCGAAAGCGAAAAAAGCTGCTTTTGAGGATGGAGTCCGCAGGAAAGCAGAGAGGGCCAAATTGTCTGGGGCATTTGAAAGGGTTCCAGGAGGCAGTGAGAACCAGCATTACTTTTCCCCGCTGGCACCTTTGCTGTGGCAGCAAAAGCTGGACGTTTGTCTTTTTTGCTCCGGATGCTGCCAAAAGCGAAAACAGGTGCTTTTGAGGATGGAGTCCGCAGGAAAGCAGAGAGGGCCAAATTGTCTGTGGCATTTGAAAGAGCTACAGGAAGCAGTGAGGACCAGCATTACTTTTCCCCGCTGGCACCTTTGCTGTGGCAGCAAAACCTGGACGTTTGTCTTTTTACCACCGGAGGGCGCCGAAAGCGAAAACAGGTGCTTTTGAGGATGGAGTCCGCAGGAAAGCAGAGAGGGCCAAATTGTCTGTGGCATTTGAAGGGGTTCCAGGAGGCAGTGAGGACCAGCATCACTTTTCCCCGCTGGCACCTTTGTTGTGGCAGCAAAAGCTGGACGTTTGTCTTCTTTGCTCCGGAGGTTGCCGAAAGCGAAAAAAGGTGCTTTTGAGGATGGAGTCCGCAGGAAAGCAGAGAGGGCCAAATTGTCTGGGGCATTTGAAAGGGTTCCAGGAGACAGCGAGAACCAGCATTACTTTTCCCCGCTGGCACCTTTGCTGTGGCAGCAAAAGCTGGACGTTTGTCTTTTTTGCTTCAGAGGTTGCCGAAAGCGAAAAAAGGTGCTTTTGAGGATGGAGTCCGCAGGAAAGCAGAGAGGGCCAAATTGTCTGGGGCATTTGAAAGGGTTCCAGGAGACAGCGAGTACCAGCATTACTTTTCCCCGCTGGCACCTTTGCTGTGGCAGCAAAAGCTGGACGTTTGTCTTTTTACCACCGGAGGGCGCCGAAAGCGAAAACAGGTGCTTTTGAGGATGGAGTCCGCAGGAAAGCAGAGAGGGCCAAATTGTCTGGGGCATTTGAAAGGGTTCCAGGAGGCAGTGAGAACCAACATTACTTTTCCCCGCTGGCACCTTTGCTGTGGCAGCAAAAGCTGGACGTTGTCTTTTTTGCTCCGGAGGTTTCCAAAAGCGAAAACAGGTGCTTTTGAGGATGGAGTCCGCAGGAAAGCAGAGAGGGCCAAATTGTATGTGGCATTTGAAGAAGTTCCAGGAGGCAGTGAGAACCAGCATCACTTTTCCCCGCTGGCACCTTTGCTGTGGCAGCAAAAGCTTGACGTTTGTCTTTTTCGCTCCGGAGGCTGCCGAAAATGAAAACAGGTGCTTTTGAGGATGGAGTCCGCAGGAAAGCAGAGAGGGCCAAATTGTCTGTGGCATTTGAAAGAGCTACAGGAAGCAGTGAGGACCAGCATTACTTTTCCCCGCTGGCACCTTTGCTGTGGCAGCAAAAGCTGGACGTTTGTCTTTTTTGCTCCTGAGGTTGCCAAAAGCGAAAACAGGTGCTTTTGAGGATGGAGTCCGCAGGAAACAGAGAGTGCCAAATTGTCTGGGGCATTTGAAAGGGTTCCAGGAGACAGCGAGGACCAGCATTACTTTTCCCCGCTGGCACCTTTGCTGTGGCAGCAAAAGCTGGACGTTTGTCTTTTTACCACCGGAGGGCGCCGAAAGCGAAAACAGGTGCTTTTGAGGATGGAGTCCGCAGGAAAGCAGAGAGGGCCAAATTGTCTGGGGCATTTGAAAGGGTTCCAGGAGGCAGTGAGAACCAGTATTACTTTTCCCCGCTGGCACCTTTGCTGTGGCAGCAAAAGCTGGACGTTTGTCTTTTTTGCTCCTGAGGTTTCCAAAAGCGAAAACAGGTGCTTTTGAGGATGGAGTCCGCAGGAAAGCAGAGAGGGCCAAATTGTCTGTGACATTTGAAGAAGTTCCAGGAGGCAGTGAGAACCAGCATTACTTTTCCCCGCTGGCACCTTTGCTGTGGCAGCAAAAGCTGGACGTTTGTCTTTTTTGCTCCGGATGCTGCCGAATGCGAAAACAGGTGCTTTTGAGGATGGAGTCCGCAGGAAAGCAGAGAGGGCCAAATTGTCTGGGGCATTTGAAAGGGTTCCAGGAGGCAGTGAGAACCAGCATTACTTTTCCCCGCTGGCACCTTTGCTGTGGCAGCAAAAGCTGGACGTTTGTCTTCTTTGCTCCGGAGGTTGCCGAAAGCGAAAAAAGCTGCTTTTGAGGATGGAGTCCGCAGGAAAGCAGAGAGGGCCAAATTGTCTGGGGCATTTGAAAGGGTTCCAGGAGGCAGTGAGAACCAGCATTACTTTTCCCCGCTGGCACCTTTGCTGTGGCAGCAAAAGCTGGACGTTTGTCTTTTTTGCTCCGGATGCTGCCAAAAGCGAAAACAGGTGCTTTTGAGGATGGAGTCCGCAGGAAAGCAGAGAGGGCCAAATTGTCTGTGGCATTTGAAAGAGCTACAGGAAGCAGTGAGGACCAGCATTACTTTTCCCCGCTGGCACCTTTGCTGTGGCAGCAAAACCTGGACGTTTGTCTTTTTACCACCGGAGGGCGCCGAAAGCGAAAACAGGTGCTTTTGAGGATGGAGTCCGCAGGAAAGCAGAGAGGGCCAAATTGTCTGTGGCATTTGAAGGGGTTCCAGGAGGCAGTGAGGACCAGCATCACTTTTCCCCGCTGGCACCTTTGTTGTGGCAGCAAAAGCTGGACGTTTGTCTTTTTTGCTTCAGAGGTTGCCGAAAGCGAAAAAAGGTGCTTTTGAGGATGGAGTCCGCAGGAAAGCAGAGAGGGCCAAATTGTCTGGGGCATTTGAAAGGGTTCCAGGAGACAGCGAGAACCAGCATTACTTTTCCCCGCTGGCACCTTTGCTGTGGCAGCAAAAGCTGGACGTTTGTCTTTTTACCACCGGAGGGCGCCGAAAGCGAAAACAGGTGCTTTTGAGGATGGAGTCCGCAGGAAAGCAGAGAGGGCCAAATTGTCTGGGGCATTTGAAAGGGTTCCAGGAGGCAGTGAGAACCAACATTACTTTTCCCCGCTGGCACCTTTGCTGTGGCAGCAAAAGCTGGACGTTGTCTTTTTTGCTCCGGAGGTTTCCAAAAGCGAAAACAGGTGCTTTTGAGGATGGAGTCCGCAGGAAAGCAGAGAGGGCCAAATTGTATGTGGCATTTGAAGAAGTTCCAGGAGGCAGTGAGAACCAGCATCACTTTTCCCCGCTGGCACCTTTGCTGTGGCAGCAAAAGCTTGACGTTTGTCTTTTTCGCTCCGGAGGCTGCCGAAAATGAAAACAGGTGCTTTTGAGGATGGAGTCCGCAGGAAAGCAGAGAGGGCCAAATTGTCTGTGGCATTTGAAAGAGCTACAGGATGCAGTGAGGACCAGCATTACTTTTCCCCGCTGGCACCTTTGCTGTGGCAGCAAAAGCTGGACGTTTGTCTTTTTTGCTCCTGAGGTTGCCAAAAGCGAAAACAGGTGCTTTTGAGGATGGAGTCCGCAGGAAAGCAGAGAGGGCCAAATTGTCTGTGGCATTTGAAGGGGTTCCAGGAGGCAGTGAGGACCAGCATCACTTTTCCCCGCTGGCACCTTTGCTGTGGCAGCAAAAGCTGGACGTTTGTCTTTTTTGCTCCGGAGGCTGCCGAAAGCGAAAAAAGCTGCTTTTGAGGATAGAGTCCGCAGGAAAGCAGAGAGGGCCAAATTGTCTGGGGCATTTGAAAGGGTTCCAGGAGGCAGTGAGAACCAGCATTACTTTTCCCCGCTGGCACCTTTGCTGTGGCAGCAAAAGCTGGACGTTTGTCTTTTTACCACCGGAGGGCGCCGAAAGCGAAAACAGGTGCTTTTGAGGATGGAGTCCGCAGGAAAGCAGAGAGGGCCAAATTGTCTGGGGCATTTGAAAGGATTCCAGGAGACAGTGAGAACCAGCATTACTTTTCCCCGCTGGCACCTTTGCTGTGGCAGCAAAAGCTGGACGTTTGTCTTTTTTGCTCCGGAGGTTGCCGAAAGCGAAAACAGGTGCTTTTGAGGATGGAGTCCGCAGGAAAGCAGAGAGGGCCAAATTGTCTGTGGCATTTGATGGGGTTCCAGGAGGCAGTGAGAACCAGCATTACTTTTCCCCGCTGGCACCTTTGCTGTGGCAGCAAAACGTGGACGTTTGTCTTCTTTGCTCCGGAGGCTGCCGAAAGCGAAAACAGGTGCTTTTGAGGATGGAGTACGCAGGAAAGCAGAGAGGGCCAAATTGTCTGGGGCATTTGAAAGGGTTCCAGGAGGCAGTGAGAACCAGTATTACTTTTCCCCGCTGGCGCCTTTGCTGTGGCAGCAAAATCTGGACGTTTGTCTTTTTTGCTCCGGAGGTTGCCGAAAGCGAAAACAGGTGCTTTTAAGGATGGAGTACGCAGGAAAGCAGAGAGGGCCAAATTGTCTGGGGCATTTGAAAGGGTTCCAGGAGGCAGTGATAACCAGCATTACTTTTCCCCGCTGGCACCTTTGCTGTGGCAGCAAAAGCTGGACGTTTGTCTTTTTTGCTCCTGAGGTTTCCAAAAGCGAAAACAGGTGCTTTTGAGGATGGAGTCCGCAGGAAACAGAGAGTGCCAAATTGTCTGGGGCATTTGAAAGGGTTCCAGGAGACAGCGAGAACCAGCATTACTTTTCCCCGCTGGCACCTTTGCTGTGGCAGCAAAACGTGGACGTTTGTCTTTTTACCACCGGAGGGCGCCGAAAGCGAAAACAGGTGCTTTTGAGGATGGAGTCCGCAGGAAAGCAGAGAGGGCCAAATTGTCTGGGGCATTTGAAAGGGTTCCAGGAGGCAGTGAGAACCAGTATTACTTTTCCCCGCTGGCACCTTTGCTGTGGCAGCAAAAGCTGGACGTTTGTCTTTTTTGCTCCGGATGCTGCCGAATGCGAAAACAGGTGCTTTTGAGGATGGAGTCCGCAGGAAAGCAGAGAGGGCCAAATTGTCTGGGGCATTTGAAAGGGTTCCAGGAGGCAGTGAGAACCAGCATTACTTTTCCCCGCTGGCACCTTTGCTGTGGCAGCAAAAGCTGGACGTTTGTCTTCTTTGCTCCGGAGGTTGCCGAAAGCGAAAAAAGCTGCTTTTGAGGATGGAGTCCGCAGGAAAGCAGAGAGGGCCAAATTGTCTGGGGCATTTGAAAGGGTTCCAGGAGGCAGTGAGAACCAGCATTACTTTTCCCCGCTGGCACCTTTGCTGTGGCAGCAAAAGCTGGACGTTTGTCTTTTTTGCTCCGGATGCTGCCAAAAGCGAAAACAGGTGCTTTTGAGGATGGAGTCCGCAGGAAAGCAGAGAGGGCCAAATTGTCTGTGGCATTTGAAAGAGCTACAGGAAGCAGTGAGGACCAGCATTACTTTTCCCCGCTGGCACCTTTGCTGTGGCAGCAAAACCTGGACGTTTGTCTTTTTACCACCGGAGGGCGCCGAAAGCGAAAACAGGTGCTTTTGAGGATGGAGTCCGCAGGAAAGCAGAGAGGGCCAAATTGTCTGTGGCATTTGAAGGGGTTCCAGGAGGCAGTGAGGACCAGCATCACTTTCCCCCGCTGGCACCTTTGTTGTGGCAGCAAAAGCTGGACGTTTGTCTTTTTTGCTTCAGAGGTTGCCGAAAGCGAAAAAAGGTGCTTTTGAGGATGGAGTCCGCAGGAAAGCAGAGAGGGCCAAATTGTCTGGGGCATTTGAAAGGGTTCCAGGAGACAGCGAGAACCAGCATTACTTTTCCCCGCTGGCACCTTTGCTGTGGCAGCAAAAGCTGGACGTTGTCTTTTTTGCTCCGGAGGTTTCCAAAAGCGAAAACAGGTGCTTTTGAGGATGGAGTCCGCACGAAAGCAGAGAGGGCCAAATTGTATGTGGCATTTGAAGAAGTTCCAGGAGGCAGTGAGAACCAGCATCAGTTTTCCCCGCTGGCACCTTTGCTGTGGCAGCAAAAGCTTGACGTTTGTCTTTTTACCACCGGAGGGCGCCGAAAGCGAAAACAGGTGCTTTTGAGGATGGAGTCCGCAGGAAAGCAGAGAGGGCCAAATTGTCTGGGGCATTTGAAAGGGTTCCAGGAGGCAGTGAGAACCAACATTACTTTTCCCCGCTGGCACCTTTGCTGTGGCAGCAAAAGCTGGACGTTGTCTTTTTTGCTCCGGAGGTTTCCAAAAGCGAAAACAGGTGCTTTTGAGGATGGAGTCCGCACGAAAGCAGAGAGGGCCAAATTGTATGTGGCATTTGAAGAAGTTCCAGGAGGCAGTGAGAACCAGCATCAGTTTTCCCCGCTGGCACCTTTGCTGTGGCAGCAAAAGCTTGACGTTTGTCTTTTTCGCTCCGGAGGCTGCCGAAAATGAAAACAGGTGCTTTTGAGGATGGAGTCCGCAGGAAAGCAGAGAGGGCCAAATTGTCTGTGGCATTTGAAAGAGCTACAGGATGCAGTGAGGACCAGCATTACTTTTCCCCGCTGGCACCTTTGCTGTGGCAGCAAAAGCTGGACGTTTGTCTTTTTTGCTCCTGAGGTTGCCAAAAGCGAAAACAGGTGCTTTTGAGGATGGAGTCCGCAGGAAAGCAGAGAGGGCCAAATTGTCTGTGGCATTTGAAGGGGTTCCAGGAGGCAGTGAGGACCAGCATCACTTTTCCCCGCTGGCACCTTTGCTGTGGCAGCAAAAGCTGGACGTTTGTCTTTTTTGCTCCGGAGGCTGCCGAAAGCGAAAAAAGCTGCTTTTGAGGATAGAGTCCGCAGGAAAGCAGAGAGGGCCAAATTGTCTGGGGCATTTGAAAGGGTTCCAGGAGGCAGTGAGAACCAGCATTACTTTTCCCCGCTGGCACCTTTGCTGTGGCAGCAAAAGCTGGACGTTTGTCTTTTTACCACCGGAGGGCGCCGAAAGCGAAAACAGGTGCTTTTGAGGATGGAGTCCGCAGGAAAGCAGAGAGGGCCAAATTGTCTGGGGCATTTGAAAGGATTCCAGGAGACAGTGAGAACCAGCATTACTTTTCCCCGCTGGCACCTTTGCTGTGGCAGCAAAAGCTGGACGTTTGTCTTTTTTGCTCCGGAGGTTGCCGAAAGCGAAAACAGGTGCTTTTGAGGATGGAGTCCGCAGGAAAGCAGAGAGGGCCAAATTGTCTGTGGCATTTGATGGGGTTCCAGGAGGCAGTGAGAACCAGCATTACTTTTCCCCGCTGGCACCTTTGCTGTGGCAGCAAAACGTGGACGTTTGTCTTCTTTGCTCCGGAGGCTGCCGAAAGCGAAAACAGGTGCTTTTGAGGATGGAGTCTGCAGGAAAGCAGAGAAGGCCAAATTGTCTGGGGCATTTGAAAGGGTTCCAGGAGGCAGTGAGAACCAGTATTACTTTTCCCCGCTGGCGCCTTTGCTGTGGCAGCAAAATCTGGACGTTTGTCTTTTTTGCTCCGGAGGTTGCCGAAAGCGAAAACAGGTGCTTTTAAGGATGGAGTACGCAGGAAAGCAGAGAGGGCCAAATTATCTGGGGCATTTGAAAGGGTTCCAGGAGGCAGTGATAACCAGCATTACTTTTCCCCGCTGGCACCTTTGCTGTGGCAGCAAAAGCTGGACGTTTGTCTTTTTTGCTCCTGAGGTTTCCAAAAGCGAAAACAGGTGCTTTTGAGGATGGAGTCCGCAGGAAACAGAGAGTGCCAAATTGTCTGGGGCATTTGAAAGGGTTCCAGGAGACAGCGAGAACCAGCATTACTTTTCCCCGCTGGCACCTTTGCTGTGGCAGCAAAACGTGGACGTTTGTCTTTTTACCACCGGAGGGCGCCGAAAGCGAAAACAGGTGCTTTTGAGGATGGAGTCCGCAGGAAAGCAGAGAGGGCCAAATTGTCTGGGGCATTTGAAAAAGTTCCAGGAGGCAGTGAGAACCAGTATTACTTTTCCCCGCTGGCACCTTTGCTGTGGCAGCAAAAGCTGGACGTTTGTCTTTTTTGCTCCTGAGGTTTCCAAAAGCGAAAACAGGTGCTTTTGAGGATGGAGTCCGCAGGAAAGCAGAGAGGGCCAAATTGTCTGTGACATTTGAAGAAGTTCCAGGAGGCAGTGAGAACCAGCATTACTTTTCCCCGCTGGCACCTTTGCTGTGGCAGCAAAAGCTGGACGTTTGTCTTTTTTGCTCCGGATGCTGCCGAATGCGAAAACAGGTGCTTTTGAGGATGGAGTCCGCAGGAAAGCAGAGAGGGCCAAATTGTCTGGGGCATTTGAAAGGGTTCCAGGAGGCAGTGAGAACCAGCATTACTTTTCCCCGCTGGCACCTTTGCTGTGGCAGCAAAAGCTGGACGTTTGTCTTCTTTGCTCCGGAGGTTGCCGAAAGCGAAAAAAGCTGCTTTTGAGGATGGAGTCCGCAGGAAAGCAGAGAGGGCCAAATTGTCTGGGGCATTTGAAAGGGTTCCAGGAGGCAGTGAGAACCAGCATTACTTTTCCCCGCTGGCACCTTTGCTGTGGCAGCAAAAGCTGGACGTTTGTCTTTTTTGCTCCGGATGCTGCCAAAAGCGAAAACAGGTGCTTTTGAGGATGGAGTCCGCAGGAAAGCAGAGAGGGCCAAATTGTCTGTGGCATTTGAAAGAGCTACAGGAAGCAGTGAGGACCAGCATTACTTTTCCCCGCTGGCACCTTTGCTGTGGCAGCAAAACCTGGACGTTTGTCTTTTTTGCTCCGGAGGTTGCCGAAAGCGAAAACAGGTGCTTTTAAGGATGGAGTACGCAGGAAAGCAGAGAGGGCCAAATTATCTGGGGCATTTGAAAGGGTTCCAGGAGGCAGTTATAACCAGCATTACTTTTCCCCGCTGGCACCTTTGCTGTGGCAGCAAAAGCTGGACGTTTGTCTTTTTTGCTCCTGAGGTTTCCAAAAGCGAAAACAGGTGCTTTTGAGGATGGAGTCCGCAGGAAACAGAGAGTGCCAAATTGTCTGGGGCATTTGAAAGGGTTCCAGGAGACAGCGAGAACCAGCATTACTTTTCCCCGCTGGCACCTTTGCTGTGGCAGCAAAACGTGGACGTTTGTCTTTTTACCACCGGAGGGCGCCGAAAGCGAAAACAGGTGCTTTTGAGGATGGAGTCCGCAGGAAAGCAGAGAGGGCCAAATTGTCTGGGGCATTTGAAAAAGTTCCAGGAGGCAGTGAGAACCAGCATTACTTTTCCCCGCTGGCACCTTTGCTGTGGCAGCAAAAGCTGGACGTTTGTCTTTTTTGCTCCTGAGGTTTCCAAAAGCGAAAACAGGTGCTTTTGAGGATGGAGTCCGCAGGAAAGCAGAGAGGGCCAAATTGTCTGTGACATTTGAAGAAGTTCCAGGAGGCAGTGAGAACCAGCATTACTTTTCCCCGCTGGCACCTTTGCTGTGGCAGCAAAAGCTGGACGTTTGTCTTTTTTGCTCCGGATGCTGCCGAATGCGAAAACAGGTGCTTTTGAGGATGGAGTCCGCAGGAAAGCAGAGAGGGCCAAATTGTCTGGGGCATTTGAAAGGGTTCCAGGAGGCAGTGAGAACCAGCATTACTTTTCCCCGCTGGCACCTTTGCTGTGGCAGCAAAAGCTGGACGTTTGTCTTCTTTGCTCCGGAGGTTGCCGAAAGCGAAAAAAGCTGCTTTTGAGGATGGAGTCCGCAGGAAAGCAGAGAGGGCCAAATTGTCTGGGGCATTTGAAAGGGTTCCAGGAGGCAGTGAGAACCAGCATTACTTTTCCCCGCTGGCACCTTTGCTGTGGCAGCAAAAGCTGGACGTTTGTCTTTTTTGCTCCGGATGCTGCCAAAAGCGAAAACAGGTGCTTTTGAGGATGGAGTCCGCAGGAAAGCAGAGAGGGCCAAATTGTCTGTGGCATTTGAAAGAGCTACAGGAAGCAGTGAGGACCAGCATTACTTTTCCCCGCTGGCACCTTTGCTGTGGCAGCAAAACCTGGACGTTTGTCTTTTTTGCTCCGGAGGTTGCCGAAAGCGAAAACAGGTGCTTTTGAGGATGGAGTCCGCAGGAAAGCAGAGAGGGCCAAATTGTCTGTGGCATTTGAAGGGGTTCCAGGAGGCAGTGAGGACCAGCATTACTTTTCCCCGCTGGCACCTTTGCTGTGGCAGCAAAAGCTGGACGTTTGTCTTTTTTGCTTCAGAGGTTGCCGAAAGCGAAAAAAGGTGCTTTTGAGGATGGAGTCCGCAGGAAAGCAGAGAGGGCCAAATTGTCTGGGGCATTTGAAAGGGTTCCAGGAGACAGCGAGAACCAGCATTACTTTTCCCCGCTGGCACCTTTGCTGTGGCAGCAAAAGCTGGACGTTTGTCTTTTTACCACCGGAGGGCGCCGAAAGCGAAAACAGGTGCTTTTGAGGATGGAGTCCGCAGGAAAGCAGAGAGGACCAAATTGTCTGGGGCATTTGAAAGGGTTCCAGGAGGCAGTGAGAACCAACATTACTTTTCCCCGCTGGCACCTTTGCTGTGGCAGCAAAAGCTGGACGTTTGTCTTTTTTGCTCCTGAGGTTTCCAAAAGCGAAAACAGGTGCTTTTGAGGATGGAGTCCGCAGGAAACAGAGAGTGCCAAATTGTCTGGGGCATTTGAAAGGGTTCCAGGAGACAGCGAGAACCAGCATTACTTTTCCCCGCTGGCACCTTTGCTGTGGCAGCAAAAGCTGGACGTTTGTCTTTTTACCACCGGAGGGCGCCGAAAGCGAAAACAGGTGCTTTTGAGGATGGAGTCCGCAGGAAAGCAGAGAGGGCCAAATTGTCTGGGGCATTTGAAAGGGTTCCAGGAGGCAGTGAGAACCAGTATTACTTTTCCCCGCTGGCACCTTTGCTGTGGCAGCAAAAGCTGGACGTTTGTCTTTTTTGCTCCTGAGGTTGCCGAAAGCGAAAACAGGTGCTTTTGAGGATGGAGTCCGCAGGAAAGCAGAGAGGGCCAAATTGTCTGTGGCATTTGATGGGGTTCCAGGAGGCAGTCAGAACCAGCATCACTTTTCCCCGCTGGCACCTTTGCTGTGGCAGCAAAAGCTGGACGTTGTCTTTTTTGCTCCGGAGGTTTCCAAAAGCGAAAACAGGTGCTTTTGAGGATGGAGTCCGCAGGAAAGCAGAGAGGGCCAAATTGTCTGTGGCATTTGATGGGGTTCCAGGAGGCAGTGAGAACCAGCATCACTTTTCCCCGCTGGCACCTTTGCTGTGGCAGCAAAAGCTTGACGTTTGTGTTTTTCGCTCCGGAGGCTGCCGAAAATGAAAACAGGTGCTTTTGAGGATGGAGTCCGCAGGAAAGCAGAGAGGGCCAAATTGTCTGTGGCATTTGAAAGAGTTCCAGGAAGCAGTGCTAACCAGCTTTACTTTTCCCCGCTGGCACCTTTGCTGTGGCAGCAAAACCTGGACGTTTGTCTTTTTTGCTCCTGAGGTTGCCGAAAGCGAAAACAGGTGCTTTTGAGGATGGAGTCCGCAGGAAAGCAGAGAGGGCCAAATTGTCTGGGGCATTTGAAGGGGTTCCAGGAGGCAGTGAGGACCAGCATCACTTTTCCCCGCTGGCACCTTTGCTGTGGCAGCAAAAGCTGGACGTTTGTCTTTTTACCACCGGAGGGCGCCGAAAGCGAAAACAGGTGCTTTTGAGGATGGAGTCTGCAGGAAAGCAGAGAGGGCCAAATTGTCTGGGGCATTTGAAAGGATTCCAGGAGACAGTGAGAACCAGCATTACTTTTCCCCGCTGGCACCTTTGCTGTGGCAGCAAAAGCTGGACGTTTGTCTTTTTTGCTCCGGAGGTTGCCGAAAGCGAAAACAGGTGCTTTTGAGGATGGAGTCCGCAGGAAAGCAGAGAGGGCCAAATTGTCTGTGGCATTTGATGGGGTTCCAGGAGGCAGTGAGAACCAGCATCACTTTTCCCCGCTGGCACCTTTGCTGTGGCAGCAAAACGTGGACGTTTGTCTTCTTTGCTCCGGAGACTGCCGAAAGCGAAAAAAGGTGCTTTTGAGGATGGAGTCTGCAGGAAAGCAGAGAGGGCCAAATTGTCTGGGGCATTTGAAAGGGTTCCAGGAGGCAGTGAGAACCAGCATTACTTTTCCCCGCTGGCGCCTTTGCTGTGGCAGCAAAAGCTGGACGTTTGTCTTTTTACCACCGGAGGGCGCCGAAAGCGAAAACAGGTGCTTTTGAGGATGGAGTCTGCAGGAAAGCAGAGAGGGCCAAATTGTCTGGGGCATTTGAAAGGATTCCAGGAGACAGTGAGAACCAGCATTACTTTTCCCCGCTGGCACCTTTGCTGTGGCAGCAAAAGCTGGACGTTTGTCTTTTTTGCTCCGGAGGTTGCCGAAAGCGAAAACAGGTGCTTTTGAGGATGGAGTCCGCAGGAAAGCAGAGAGGGCCAAATTGTCTGTGGCATTTGATGGGGTTCCAGGAGGCAGTGAGAACCAGCATCACTTTTCCCCGCTGGCACCTTTGCTGTGGCAGCAAAACGTGGACGTTTGTCTTCTTTGCTCCGGAGACTGCCGAAAGCGAAAAAAGGTGCTTTTGAGGATGGAGTCTGCAGGAAAGCAGAGAGGGCCAAATTGTCTGGGGCATTTGAAAGGGTTCCAGGAGGCAGTGAGAACCAGCATTACTTTTCCCCGCTGGCGCCTTTGCTGTGGCAGCAAAATCTGGACGTTTGTCTTTTTTGCTCCTGAGGTTGCCGAAAGCGAAAACAGGTGCTTTTAAGGATGGAGTACGCAGGAAAGCAGAGAGGGCCAAATTGTCTGGGGCATTTGAAAGGGTTCCAGGAGGCAGTGAGAACCAGCATTACTTTTCCCCGCTGGCACCTTTGCTGTGGCAGCAAAAGCTGGACGTTTGTCTTTTTTGCTCCGGAGGCTGCCGAAAGCGAAAAAAGGTGCTTTTGAGGATAGAGTCCGCAGGAAAGCAGAGAGGGCCAAATTGTCTGGGGCATTTGAAAGGGTTCCAGGAGGCAGTGAGAACCAGCATTACTTTTCCCCGCTGGCACCTTTGCTGTGGCAGCAAAAGCTGGACGTTTGTCTTTTTACCACCGGAGGGCGCCGAAAGCGAAAACAGGTGCTTTTGAGGATGGAGTCCGCAGGAAAGCAGAGAGGGCCAAATTGTCTGGGGCATTTGAAAGGATTCCAGGAGACAGTGAGAACCAGCATTACTTTTCCCCGCTGGCACCTTTGCTGTGGCAGCAAAACCTGGACGTTTGTCTTTTTTGCTGCGGAGGTTGCCGAAAGCGAAAACAGGTGCTTTTGAGGATGGAGTCCGCAGGAAAGCAGAGAGGGCCAAATTGTCTGTGGCATTTGAAAGGGTTCTAGGAGGCAGTGAGAACCAGCATTACTTTTCCCCGCTGGCACCTTTGCTGTGGCAGCAAAAGCTGGACGTTTGTCTTTTTTGCTTCGGAGGTTGCCGAAAGCGAAAAAAGGTGCTTTTGAGGATGGAGTCCGCAGGAAACAGAGAGTGCCAAATTGTCTGGGGCATTTGAAAGGGTTCCAGGAGACAGCGAGAACCAGCATTACTTTTCACCGCTGGCACCTTTGCTGTGGCAGCAAAAGCTGGACATTGTCTTTTTTGCTCCGGAAGTTTCCAAAAGCGAAAAAAGGTGCTTTTGAGGATGGAGTCCGCAGGAAAGCAGAGAGGGCCAAATTGTCTGGGGCATTTGAAGAGGTTCCAGGAGGCAGTGAGAACCAGCATTACTTTTCCCCGCTGGCACCTTTGTTGTGGCAGCAAAAGCTGGACGTTTGTCTTTTTTGCTCCGGAGGTTTCCAAAAGCGAAAAAAGGTGCTTTTGAGGATGGAGTCCGCAGGAAAGCAGAGAGGGCCAAATTTTCTGTGGCTTTTGATGGGGTTCCAGGAGGCAGTCAGAACCAGCATCACTTTTCCCCGCTGGCACCTTTGCTGTGGCAGCAAAAGCTGGACGTTTGTCTTTTTCGCTCCTGAAGCTGCCGAAAACGAAAACAGGTGCTTTTGAGGATGGAGTCCGCAGGAAAGCAGAGAGGGCCAAATTGTCTGGGGCATTTGAAGAGGTTCCAGGAGGCAGTAAGAACCAGCATTACTTTTCCCCGCTGGCACCTTTGCTGTGGCAGCAAAAGCTGGACGTTGTCTTTTTTGCTCCGGAGGTTTCCAAAAGCGAAAAAAGGTGCTTTTGAGGATGGAGTCCGCAGGAAAGCAGAGAGGGCCAAATTGTCTGTGGCATTTGAAGAAGTTCCAGGAGGCAGTGAGAACCAGCATCACTTTTCCCCGCTGGCACCTTTGCTGTGGCAGCAAAAGCTTGACGTTTGTCTTTTTCGCTCCGGAGGCTGCCGAAAATGAAAACAGGTGCTTTTGAGGATGGAGTCCGCAGGAAAGCAGAGAGGGCCAAATTGTCTGTGGCATTTGAAAGAGTTCCAGGAAGCAGTGCTAACCAGCATTACTTTTCCCCGCTGGCACCTTTGCTGTGGCAGCAAAAGCTGGACGTTTGTCTTTTTTGCTCCTGAGTTTTCCAAAAGCGAAAAAAGGTGCTTTTGAGGATGGAGTCCGCAGGAAAGCAGAGAGGGCCAAATTGTCTGGGGCATTTGATGGGTTTCCAGTTGGCAGTGAGAACCAGCATTACTTTTCCCCGCTGGCACCTTTGCTGTTGCAGCAAAAGCTGGACGTTTGTCTTTTTTGCTCCTGAGGCTGCCGAAAGCGAAAACAGGTGCTTTTGAGGATGGAGTCCGCAGGAAAGCAGAGAGGGCCAAATTGTCTGGGGCATTTGAAAGGATTCCAGGAGACAGTGAGAACCAGCATTACTTTTCCCCGCTGGCACCTTTGCTGTGGCAGCAAAAGCTGGACGTTTGTCTTTTTTGCTCCGGAGGTTGCCGAAAGCGAAAACAGGTGCTTTTGAGGATGGAGTCCGCAGGAAAGCAGAGAGGGCCAAATTGTCTGTGGCTTTTGATGGGGTTCCAGGAGGCAGTGAGAACCAGCATTACTTTTCCCCGCTGGCACCTTTGCTGTGGCAGCAAAACGTGGACGTTTGTCTTCTTTGCTCCGGAGGCTGCCGAAAGCGAAAACAGGTGCTTTTGAGGATGGAGTCTGCAGGAAAGCAGAGAGGGCCAAATTGTCTGGGGCATTTGAAAGGGTTCCAGGAGGCAGTGAGAACCAGTATTACTTTTCCCCGCTGGCGCCTTTGCTGTGGCAGCAAAATCTGGACGTTTGTCTTTTTTGCTCCTGAGGTTGCCGAAAGCGAAAACAGGTGCTTTTAAGGATGGAGTACGCAGGAAAGCAGAGAGGGCCAAATTGTCTGGGGCATTTGAAAGGGTTCCAGGAGGCAGTGAGAACCAGCATTACTTTTCCCCGCTGGCACCTTTGCTGTGGCAGCAAAAGCTGGACGTTTGTATTTTTACCACCGGAGGGCGCCAAAAGCGAAAACAGGTGCTTTTGAGGATGGAGTCCGCAGGAAAGCAGAGAGGGCCAAATTGTCTGGGGCATTTGAAAGGATTCCAGGAGACAGTGAGAACCAGCATTACTTTTCCCCGCTGGCACCTTTGCTGTGGCAGCAAAAGCTGGACGTTTGTCTTTTTTGCTCCGGAGGTTGCCGAAAGCGAAAACAGGTGCTTTTGAGGATGGAGTCCGCAGGAAAGCAGAGAGGGCCAAATTGTCTGTGGCATTTGAAAGAGCTACAGGAAGCAGTGAGGACCAGCATTACTTTTCCCCGCTGGCACCTTTGCTGTGGCAGCAAAAGCTGGACGTTTGTCTTTTTACCACCGGAGGGCGCCGAAAGCGAAAACAGGTGCTTTTGAGGATGGAGTCCGCAGGAAAGCAGAGAGGGCCAAATTGTCTGGGGCATTTGAAAGGGTTCCAGGAGGCAGTGAGAACCAGTATTACTTTTCCCCGCTGGCACCTTTGCTGTGGCAGCAAAACCTGGACGTTTGTCTTTTTTGCTCCGGAGGTTTCCAAAAGCGAAAACAGGTGCTTTTGAGGATGGAGTCCGCAGGAAAGCAGAGAGGGCCAAATTGTCTGTGGCATTTGAAGAAGTTCCAGGAGGCAGTGAGAACCAGCATTACTTTTCCCCGCTGGCACCTTTGCTGTGGCAGCAAAAGCTGGACATTGTCTTTTTTGCTCCGGAAGTTTCCAAAAGCGAAAAAAGGTGCTTTTGAGGATGGAGTCCGCAGGAAAGCAGAGAGGGCCAAATTGTCTGGGGCATTTGAAGAGGTTCCAGGAGGCAGTGAGAACCAGCATTACTTTTCCCCGCTGGCACCTTTGTTGTGGCAGCAAAAGCTGGACGTTTGTCTTTTTTGCTCCGGAGGTTTCCAAAAGCGAAAAAAGCTGCTTTTGAGGATGGAGTCCGCAGGAAAGCAGAGAGGGCCAAATTTTCTGTGGCATTTGATGGGGTTCCAGGAGGCAGTGAGAACCAGCATCACTTTTCCCCGCTGGCACCTTTGCTGTGGCAGCAAAAGCTGGACGTTTGTCTTTTTCGCTCCGGAGGCTGCCGAAAACGAAAACAGGTGCTTTTGAGGATGGAGTCCGCAGGAAAGCAGAGAGGGCCAAATTGTCTGTGGCATTTGAAGAGGTTCCAGGAGGCAGTAAGAACCAGCATTACTTTTCCCCGCTGGCACCTTTGCTGTGGCAGCAAAAGCTGGACGTTGTCTTTTTTGCTCCGGAGGTTTCCAAAAGCGAAAACAGGTGCTTTTGAGGATGGAGTCCGCAGGAAAGCAGAGAGGGCCAAATTGTCTGTGGCATTTGAAGAAGTTCCAGGAGGCAGTGAGAACCAGCATCACTTTTCCCCGCTGGCACCTTTGCTGTGGCAGCAAAAGCTTGACGTTTGTATTTTTCGCTCCGGAGGCTGCCGAAAATGAAAACAGGTGCTTTTGAGGATGGAGTCCGCAGGAAAGCAGAGAGGGCCAAATTGTCTGTGGCATTTGAAAGAGTTCCAGGAAGCAGTGCTAACCAGCATTACTTTTCCCCGCTGGCACCTTTGCTGTGGCAGCAAAAGCTGGACGTTTGTCTTTTTTGCTCCTGAGGTTGCCAAAAGCGAAAACAGGTGCTTTTGAGGATGGAGTCCGCAGGAAAGCAGAGAGGGCCAAATTGTCTGGGGCATTTGAAGGGGTTCCAGGAGGCAGTGAGGACCAGCATCACTTTTCCCTGCTGGCACCTTTGCTGTGGCAGCAAAAGCTGGACGTTTGTCTTTTTTGCTCCGGAGGCTGCCGAAAGCGAAAAAAGGTTCTTTTGAGGATAGAGTCCGCAGGAAAGCAGAGAGGGCCAAATTGTCTGGGGCATTTGAAAGGGTTCCAGGAGGCAGTGAGAACCAGCATTACTTTTCCCCGCTGGCACCTTTGCTGTGGCAGCAAAAGCTGGACGTTTGTCTTTTTACCACCGGAGGCTGCCGAAAGCGAAAACAGGTGCTTTTGAGGATGGAGTCCGCAGGAAAGCAGAGAGGGCCAAATTGTCTGGGGCATTTGAAAGGATTCCAGGAGACAGTGAGAACCAGCATTACTTTTCCCCGCTGGCACCTTTGCTGTGGCAGCAAAAGCTGGACGTTTGTCTTTTTTGCTCCGGAGGTTGCCGAAAGCGAAAACAGGTGCTTTTGAGGATGGAGTCCGCAGGAAAGCAGAGAGGGCCAAATTGTCTGTGGCATTTGATGGGGTTCCAGGAGGCAGTGAGAACCAGCATCACTTTTCCCCGCTGGCACCTTTGCTGTGGCAGCAAAACGTGGACGTTTGTCTTCTTTGCTCCGGAGGCTGCCGAAAGCGAAAACAGGTGCTTTTGAGGATGGAGTCTGCAGGAAAGCAGAGAGGGCCAAATTGTCTGGGGCATTTGAAAGGGTTCCAGGAGGCAGTGAGAACCAGTATTACTTTTCCCCGCTGGCGCCTTTGCTGTGGCAGCAAAATCTGGACGTTTGTCTTTTTTGCTCCTGAGGTTGCCGAAAGCGAAAACAGGTGCTTATGAGGATGGAGTCCGCAGGAAACAGAGAGTGCCAAATTGTCTGGGGCATTTGAAAGGGTTCCAGGAGACAGCGAGAACCAGCATTACTTTTCCCCGCTGGCACCTTTGCTGTGGCAGCAAAACGTGGACGTTTGTCTTTTTACCACCGGAGGGCGCCGAAAGCGAAAACAGGTGCTTTTGAGGATGGAGTCCGCAGGAAAGCAGAGAGGGCCAAATTGTCTGGGGCATTTGAAAGGGTTCCAGGAGGCAGTGAGAACCAGTATTACTTTTCCCCGCTGGCACCTTTGCTGTGGCAGCAAAAGCTGGACGTTTGTCTTTTTTGCTCCTGAGGTTTCAAAAGCGAAAACAGGTGCTTTTGAGGATGGAGTCCGCAGGAAAGCAGAGAGGGCCAAATTGTCTGGGGCATTTGAAAGGGTTCCAGGAGGCAGTGAGAACCAACATTACTTTTCCCCGCTGGCACCTTTGCTGTGGCAGCAAAAGCTGGACGTTGTCTTTTTTGCTCCGGAGGTTTCCAAAAGCGAAAAAAGGTGCTTTTGAGGATGGAGTCCGCAGGAAAGCAGAGAGGGCCAAATTGTCTGTGGCATTTGAAGAAGTTCCAGGAGGCAGTGAGAACCAGCATCACTTTTCCCCGCTGGCACCTTTGCTGTGGCAGCAAAAGCTTGACGTTTGTCTTTTTCGCTCCGGAGGCTGCCGAAAATGAAAACAGGTGCTTTTGAGGATGGAGTCCGCAGGAAAGCAGAGAGGGCCAAATTGTCTGTGGCATTTGAAAGAGTTCCAGGAAGCAGTGCTAACCAGCATTACTTTTCCCCGCTGGCACCTTTGCTGTGGCAGCAAAAGCTGGACGTTTGTCTTTTTTGCTCCTGAGGTTGCCGAAAGCGAAAAAAGGTGCTTTTGAGGATGGAGTCCGCAGGAAAGCAGAGAGGGCCAAATTGTCTGTGGCATTTGAAGAGGTTCCAGGAGGCAGTAAGAACCAGCATTACTTTTCCCCGCTGGCACCTTTGCTGTGGCAGCAAAAGCTGGACGTTGTCTTTTTTGCTCCGGAGGTTTCCAAAAGCGAAAAAAGGTGCTTTTGAGGATGGAGTCCGCAGGAAAGCAGAGAGGACCAAATTGTCTGTGGCATTTGAAGAAGTTCCAGGAGGCAGTGAGAACCAGCATCACTTTTCCCCGCTGGCACCTTTGCTGTGGCAGCAAAAGCTTGACGTTTGTCTTTTTCGCTCCGGAGGCTGCCGAAAATGAAAACAGGTGCTTTTGAGGATGGAGTCCGCAGGAAAGCAGAGAGGGCCAAATTGTCTGGGGCATTTGAAAGAGTTCCAGGAAGCAGTGCTAACCAGCATTACTTTTCCCCGCTGGCACCTTTGCTGTGGCAGCAAAAGCTGGACGTTTGTCTTTTTTGCTCCTGAGGTTGCCAAAAGCGAAAACAGGTGCTTTTGAGGATGGAGTCCGCAGGAAAGCAGAGAGGGCCAAATTGTCTGGGGCATTTGAAGGGGTTCCAGGAGGCAGTGAGGACCAGCATCACTTTTCCCTGCTGGCACCTTTGCTGTGGCAGCAAAAGCTGGACGTTTGTCTTTTTTGCTCCGGAGGCTGCCGAAAGCGAAAAAAGCTGCTTTTGAGGATAGAGTCCGCAGGAAAGCAGAGAGGGCCAAATTGTCTGGGGCATTTGAAAGGATTCCAGGAGACAGTGAGAACCAGCATTACTTTTCCCCGCTGGCACCTTTGCTGTGGCAGCAAAAGCTGGACGTTTGTCTTTTTTGCTCCGGAGGTTGCCGAAAGCGAAAACAGGTGCTTTTGAGGATGGAGTCCGCAGGAAAGCAGAGAGGGCCAAATTGTCTGTGGCATTTGATGGGGTTCCAGGAGGCAGTGAGAACCAGCATTACTTTTCCCCGCTGGCACCTTTGCTGTGGCAGCAAAACGTGGACTTTTGTCTTCTTTGCTCCGGAGGCTGCCGAAAGCGAAAACAGGTGCTTTTGAGGATGGAGTCTGCAGGAAAGCAGAGAGGGCCAAATTGTCTGGGGCATTTGAAAGGGTTCCAGGATGCAGTGAGAACCAGTATTACTTTTCCCCGCTGGCGCCTTTGCTGTGGTAGCAAAAGCTGGACGTTTGTCTTTTTTGCTCCTGAGGTTGCCGAAAGCGAAAACAGGTGCTTTTAAGGATGGAGTCCGCAGGAAAGCAGAGAGGGCCAAATTGTCTGGGGCATTTGAAAGGGTTCCAGGAGGCAGTGAGAACCAGCATTACTTTTCCCCGCTGGCACCTTTGCTGTGGCAGCAAAAGCTGGACGTTGTCTTTTTTGCTCCGGAGGTTTCCAAAAGCGAAAAAAGGTGCTTTTGAGGATGGAGTCCGCAGGAAAGCAGAGAGGGCCAAATTGTCTGTGGCATTTGAAGAAGTTCCAGGAGGCAGTGAGAACCAGCATCACTTTTCCCCGCTGGCACCTTTGCTGTGGCAGCAAAAGCTTGACGTTTGTCTTTTTCGCTCCGGAGGCTGCCGAAAATGAAAACAGGTGCTTTTGAGGATGGAGTCCGCAGGAAAGCAGAGAGGGCCAAATTGTCTGTGGCATTTGAAAGAGTTCCAGGAAGCAGTGCTAACCAGCATTACTTTTCCCCGCTGGCACCTTTGCTGTGGCAGCAAAAGCTGGACGTTTGTCTTTTTTGCTCCGGAGGCTGCCGAAAGCGAAAAAAGCTGCTTTTGAGGATAGAGTCCGCAGGAAAGCAGAGAGGGCCAAATTGTCTGGGGCATTTGAAAGGGTTCCAGGAGGCAGTGAGAACCAGCATTACTTTTCCCCGCTGGCACCTTTGCTGTGGCAGCAAAAGCTGGACGTTTGTCTTTTTACCACCGGAGGGCGCCGAAAGCGAAAACAGGTGCTTTTGAGGATGGAGTCCGCAGGAAAGCAGAGAGGGCCAAATTGTCTGGGGCATTTGAAAGGATTCCAGGAGACAGTGAGAACCAGCATTACTTTTCCCCGCTGGCACCTTTGCTGTGGCAGCAAAAGCTGGACGTTTGTCTTTTTTGCTCCGGAGGTTGCCGAAAGCGAAAACAGGTGCTTTTGAGGATGGAGTCCGCAGGAAAGCAGAGAGGGCCAAATTGTCTGTGGCATTTGATGGGGTTCCAGGAGGCAGTGAGAACCAGCATTACTTTTCCCCGCTGGCACCTTTGCTGTGGCAGCAAAACGTGGACGTTTGTCTTCTTTGCTCCGGAGGCTGCCGAAAGCGAAAACAGGTGCTTTTGAGGATGGAGTCTGCAGGAAAGCAGAGAGGGCCAAATTGTCTGGGGCATTTGAAAGGGTTCCAGGAGGCAGTGAGAACCAGTATTACTTTTCCCCGCTGGCGCCTTTGCTGTGGTAGCAAAAGCTGGACGTTTGTCTTTTTTGCTCCTGAGGTTGCCGAAAGCGAAAACAGGTGCTTTTAAGGATGGAGTACGCAGGAAAGCAGAGAGGGCCAAATTGTCTGGGGCATTTGAAAGGGTTCCAGGAGGCAGTGAGAACCAGCATTACTTTTCCCCGCTGGCACCTTTGCTGTGGCAGCAAAAGCTGGACGTTTGTATTTTTACCACCGGAGGGCGCCAAAAGCGAAAACAGGTGCTTTTGAGGATGGAGTCCGCAGGAAAGCAGAGAGGGCCAAATTGTCTGTGGCATTTGAAGGGGTTCCAGGAGGCAGTGAGGACCAGCATCACTTTTCCCCGCTGGCACCTTTGCTGTGGCAGCAAAAGCTGGACGTTTGTCTTTTTTGCTCCGGAGGTTGCCGAAAGCGAAAAAAGGTGCTTTTGAGGATGGAGTCTGCAGGAAACAGAGAGTGCCAAATTGTCTGGGGCATTTGAAAGGGTTCCAGGAGACAGCGAGAACCAGCATTACTTTTCCCCGCTGGCACCTTTGCTGTGGCAGCAAAAGCTGGACGTTTGTCTTTTTACCACCGGAGGGCGCCGAAAGCGAAAACAGGTGCTTTTGAGGATGGAGTCCGCAGGAAAGCAGAGAGGGCCAAATTGTCTGTGGCATTTGAAAGAGTTCCAGGAAGCAGTGCTAACCAGCATTACTTTTCCCCGCTGGCACCTTTGCTGTGGCAGCAAAAGCTGGACGTTTGTCTTTTTTGCTCCGGAGGTTGCCGAAAGCGAAAACAGGTGCTTTTGAGGATGGAGTCCGCAGGAAAGCAGAGAGAAACAAATTGTCTGTGGCATTTGATGGGGTTCCAGGAGGCAGTGAGAACCAGCATCACTTTTCCCCGCTGGCACCTTTGCTGTGGCAGCAAAAGCTGGACGTTTGTCTTCTTTGCTCCGGAGGCTGCCGAAAGCGAAAACAGGTGCTTTTGAGGATGGAGTCTGCAGGAAAGCAGAGAGGGCCAAATTGTCTGGGGCATTTGAAAGGGTTCCAGGAGGCAGTGAGAACCAGTATTACTTTTCCCCGCTGGCGCCTTTGCTGTGGCAGCAAAATCTGGACGTTTGTCTTTTTTGCTCCTGAGGTTGCCGAAAGCGAAAACAGGTGCTTTTAAGGATGGAGTACGCAGGAAAGCAGAAAGGGCCAAATTGTCTGGGGCATTTGAAAGGGTTCCAGGAGGCAGTGATAACCAGCATTACTTTTCCCCGCTGGCACCTTTGCTGTGGCAGCAAAAGCTGGACGTTTGTCTTTTTTGCTCCTGAGGTTTCCAAAAGCGAAAACAGGTGCTTTTGAGGATGGAGTCCGCAGGAAACAGAGAGTGCCAAATTGTCTGGGGCATTTGAAAGGGTTCCAGGAGACAGCGAGAACCAGCATTACTTTTCCCCGCTGGCACCTTTGCTGTGGCAGCAAAACGTGGACGTTTGTCTTTTTACCACCGGAGGGCGCCGAAAGCGAAAACAGGTGCTTTTGAGGATGGAGTCCGCAGGAAAGCAGAGAGGGCCAAATTGTCTGTGGCATTTGAAAGGGTTCCAGGAGGCAGTGAGAACCAGCATTACTTTTCCCCGCTGGCACCTTTGTTGTGGCAGCAAAAGCTGGACGTTTGTCTTTTTTGCTCCGGAGGTTTCCAAAAGCGAAAAAAGGTGCTTTTGAGGATGGAGTCCGCAGGAAAGCAGAGAGGGCCAAGTTTTCTGTGGCATTTGATGGGGTTCCAGGAGGCAGTGAGAACCAGCATCACTTTTCCCCGCTGGCACCTTTGCTGTGGCAGCAAAAGCTGGACGTTTGTCTTTTTTGCTTCAGAGGTTGCCGAAAGCGAAAAAAGGTGCTTTTGAGGATGGAGTCCGCAGGAAAGCAGAGAGGGCCAAATTGTCTGGGGCATTTGAAAGGGTTCCAGGAGACAGCGAGAACCAGCATTACTTTTCCCCGCTGGCACCTTTGCTGTGGCAGCAAAAGCTGGACGTTTGTCTTTTTACCACCGGAGGGCGCCGAAAGCGAAAACAGGTGCTTTTGAGGATGGAGTCCGCAGGAAAGCAGGGAGGGCCAAATTGTCTGGGGCATTTGAAAGGGTTCCAGGAGGCAGTGAGAACCAACATTACTTTTCCCCGCTGGCACCTTTGCTGTGGCAGCAAAAGCTGGACGTTTGTCTTTTTTGCTCCTGAGGTTTCCAAAAGCGAAAACAGGTGCTTTTGAGGATGGAGTCCGCAGGAAACAGAGAGTGCCAAATTGTCTGGGGCATTTGAAAGGGTTCCAGGAGACAGCGAGAACCAGCATCACTTTTCCCCGCTGGCACCTTTGCTGTGGCAGCAAAACGTGGACGTTTGTCTTTTTACCACCGGAGGGCGCCGAAAGCGAAAACAGGTGCTTTTGAGGATGGAGTCCGCAGGAAAGCAGAGAGGGCCAAATTGTCTGGGGCATTTGAAGAGGTTCCAGGAGGCAGTGAGAACCAGCATTACTTTTCCCCGCTGGCACCTTTGTTGTGGCAGCAAAAGCTGGACGTTTGTCTTTTTACCACCGGAGGGCGCCGAAAGCGAAAACAGGTGCTTTTGAGGATGGAGTCCGCAGGAAAGCAGAGAGGGCCAAATTGTCTGGGGCATTTGAAAGGATTCCAGGAGACAGTGAGAACCAGCATTACTTTTCCCCGCTGGCACCTTTGCTGTGGCAGCAAAAGCTGGACGTTTGTCTTTTTTGCTCCGGAGGTTGCCGAAAGCGAAAACAGGTGCTTTTGAGGATGGAGTCCGCAGGAAAGCAGAGAGGGCCAAATTGTCTGTGGCATTTGATGGGGTTCCAGGAGGCAGTGAGAACCAGCATTACTTTTCCCCGCTGGCACCTTTGCTGTGGCAGCAAAACGTGGACGTTTGTCTTCTTTGCTCCGGAGGCTGCCGAAAGCGAAAACAGGTGCTTTTGAGGATGGAGTCTGCAGGAAAGCAGAGAGGGCCAAATTGTCTGGGGCATTTGAAAGGGTTCCAGGATGCAGTGAGAACCAGTATTACTTTTCCCCGCTGGCGCCTTTGCTGTGGTAGCAAAAGCTGGACGTTTGTCTTTTTTGCTCCTGAGGTTGCCGAAAGCGAAAACAGGTGCTTTTAAGGATGGAGTCCGCAGGAAAGCAGAGAGGGCCAAATTGTCTGGGGCATTTGAAAGGGTTCCAGGAGGCAGTGAGAACCAGCATTACTTTTCCCCGCTGGCACCTTTGCTGTGGCAGCAAAAGCTGGACGTTTGTATTTTTACCACCGGAGGGCGCCAAAAGCGAAAACAGGTGCTTTTGAGGATGGAGTCCGCAGGAAAGCAGAGAGGGCCAAATTGTCTGTGGCATTTGAAGAGGTTCCAGGAGGCAGTAAGAACCAGCATTACTTTTCCCCGCTGGCACCTTTGCTGTGGCAGCAAAAGCTGGACGTTGTCTTTTTTGCTCCGGAGGTTTCCAAAAGCGAAAAAAGGTGCTTTTGAGGATGGAGTCCGCAGGAAAGCAGAGAGGGCCAAATTGTCTGTGGCATTTGAAGAAGTTCCAGGAGGCAGTGAGAACCAGCATCACTTTTCCCCGCTGGCACCTTTGCTGTGGCAGCAAAAGCTTGACGTTTGTCTTTTTCGCTCCGGAGGCTGCCGAAAATGAAAACAGGTGCTTTTGAGGATGGAGTCCGCAGGAAAGCAGAGAGGGCCAAATTGTCTGTGGCATTTGAAAGAGTTCCAGGAAGCAGTGCTAACCAGCATTACTTTTCCCCGCTGGCACCTTTGCTGTGGCAGCAAAAGCTGGACGTTTGTCTTTTTTGCTCCGGAGGCTGCCGAAAGCGAAAAAAGCTGCTTTTGAGGATAGAGTCCGCAGGAAAGCAGAGAGGGCCAAATTGTCTGGGGCATTTGAAAGGGTTCCAGGAGGCAGTGAGAACCAGCATTACTTTTCCCCGCTGGCACCTTTGCTGTGGCAGCAAAAGCTGGACGTTTGTCTTTTTACCACCGGAGGGCGCCGAAAGCGAAAACAGGTGCTTTTGAGGATGGAGTCCGCAGGAAAGCAGAGAGGGCCAAATTGTCTGGGGCATTTGAAAGGATTCCAGGAGACAGTGAGAACCAGCATTACTTTTCCCCGCTGGCACCTTTGCTGTGGCAGCAAAAGCTGGACGTTTGTCTTTTTTGCTCCGGAGGTTGCCGAAAGCGAAAACAGGTGCTTTTGAGGATGGAGTCCGCAGGAAAGCAGAGAGGGCCAAATTGTCTGTGGCATTTGATGGGGTTCCAGGAGGCAGTGAGAACCAGCATTACTTTTCCCCGCTGGCACCTTTGCTGTGGCAGCAAAACGTGGACGTTTGTCTTCTTTGCTCCGGAGGCTGCCGAAAGCGAAAACAGGTGCTTTTGAGGATGGAGTCTGCAGGAAAGCAGAGAGGGCCAAATTGTCTGGGGCATTTGAAAGGGTTCCAGGAGGCAGTGAGAACCAGTATTACTTTTCCCCGCTGGCGCCTTTGCTGTGGTAGCAAAAGCTGGACGTTTGTCTTTTTTGCTCCTGAGGTTGCCGAAAGCGAAAACAGGTGCTTTTAAGGATGGAGTACGCAGGAAAGCAGAGAGGGCCAAATTGTCTGGGGCATTTGAAAGGGTTCCAGGAGGCAGTGAGAACCAGCATTACTTTTCCCCGCTGGCACCTTTGCTGTGGCAGCAAAAGCTGGACGTTTGTATTTTTACCACCGGAGGGCGCCAAAAGCGAAAACAGGTGCTTTTGAGGATGGAGTCCGCAGGAAAGCAGAGAGGGCCAAATTGTCTGTGGCATTTGAAGGGGTTCCAGGAGGCAGTGAGGACCAGCATCACTTTTCCCCGCTGGCACCTTTGCTGTGGCAGCAAAAGCTGGACGTTGTCTTTTTTGCTCCGGAGGTTTCCAAAAGCGAAAAAAGGTGCTTTTGAGGATGGAGTCCGCAGGAAAGCAGAGAGGGCCAAGTTTTCTGTGGCATTTGATGGGGTTCCAGGAGGCAGTGAGAACCAGCATCACTTTTCCCCGCTGGCACCTTTGCTGTGGCAGCAAAAGCTGGACGTTTGTCTTTTTTGCTTCAGAGGTTGCCGAAAGCGAAAAAAGGTGCTTTTGAGGATGGAGTCCGCAGGAAAGCAGAGAGGGCCAAATTGTCTGGGGCATTTGAAAGGGTTCCAGGAGACAGCGAGAACCAGCATTACTTTTCCCCGCTGGCACCTTTGCTGTGGCAGCAAAAGCTGGACGTTTGTCTTTTTACCACCGGAGGGCGCCGAAAGCGAAAACAGGTGCTTTTGAGGATGGAGTCCGCAGGAAAGCAGGGAGGGCCAAATTGTCTGGGGCATTTGAAAGGGTTCCAGGAGGCAGTGAGAACCAACATTACTTTTCCCCGCTGGCACCTTTGCTGTGGCAGCAAAAGCTGGACGTTTGTCTTTTTTGCTCCTGAGGTTTCCAAAAGCGAAAACAGGTGCTTTTGAGGATGGAGTCCGCAGGAAACAGAGAGTGCCAAATTGTCTGGGGCATTTGAAAGGGTTCCAGGAGACAGCGAGAACCAGCATCACTTTTCCCCGCTGGCACCTTTGCTGTGGCAGCAAAACGTGGACGTTTGTCTTTTTACCACCGGAGGGCGCCGAAAGCGAAAACAGGTGCTTTTGAGGATGGAGTCCGCAGGAAAGCAGAGAGGGCCAAATTGTCTGGGGCATTTGAAGAGGTTCCAGGAGGCAGTGAGAACCAGCATTACTTTTCCCCGCTGGCACCTTTGTTGTGGCAGCAAAAGCTGGACGTTTGTCTTTTTACCACCGGAGGGCGCCGAAAGCGAAAACAGGTGCTTTTGAGGATGGAGTCCGCAGGAAAGCAGAGAGGGCCAAATTGTCTGGGGCATTTGAAAGGATTCCAGGAGACAGTGAGAACCAGCATTACTTTTCCCCGCTGGCACCTTTGCTGTGGCAGCAAAAGCTGGACGTTTGTCTTTTTTGCTCCGGAGGTTGCCGAAAGCGAAAACAGGTGCTTTTGAGGATGGAGTCCGCAGGAAAGCAGAGAGGGCCAAATTGTCTGTGGCATTTGATGGGGTTCCAGGAGGCAGTGAGAACCAGCATTACTTTTCCCCGCTGGCACCTTTGCTGTGGCAGCAAAACGTGGACGTTTGTCTTCTTTGCTCCGGAGGCTGCCGAAAGCGAAAACAGGTGCTTTTGAGGATGGAGTCTGCAGGAAAGCAGAGAGGGCCAAATTGTCTGGGGCATTTGAAAGGGTTCCAGGATGCAGTGAGAACCAGTATTACTTTTCCCCGCTGGCGCCTTTGCTGTGGTAGCAAAAGCTGGACGTTTGTCTTTTTTGCTCCTGAGGTTGCCGAAAGCGAAAACAGGTGCTTTTAAGGATGGAGTCCGCAGGAAAGCAGAGAGGGCCAAATTGTCTGGGGCATTTGAAAGGGTTCCAGGAGGCAGTGAGAACCAGCATTACTTTTCCCCGCTGGCACCTTTGCTGTGGCAGCAAAAGCTGGACGTTTGTATTTTTACCACCGGAGGGCGCCAAAAGCGAAAACAGGTGCTTTTGAGGATGGAGTCCGCAGGAAAGCAGAGAGGGCCAAATTGTCTGTGGCATTTGAAGAGGTTCCAGGAGGCAGTAAGAACCAGCATTACTTTTCCCCGCTGGCACCTTTGCTGTGGCAGCAAAAGCTGGACGTTGTCTTTTTTGCTCCGGAGGTTTCCAAAAGCGAAAAAAGGTGCTTTTGAGGATGGAGTCCGCAGGAAAGCAGAGAGGGCCAAATTGTCTGTGGCATTTGAAGAAGTTCCAGGAGGCAGTGAGAACCAGCATCACTTTTCCCCGCTGGCACCTTTGCTGTGGCAGCAAAAGCTTGACGTTTGTCTTTTTCGCTCCGGAGGCTGCCGAAAATGAAAACAGGTGCTTTTGAGGATGGAGTCCGCAGGAAAGCAGAGAGGGCCAAATTGTCTGTGGCATTTGAAAGAGTTCCAGGAAGCAGTGCTAACCAGCATTACTTTTCCCCGCTGGCACCTTTGCTGTGGCAGCAAAAGCTGGACGTTTGTCTTTTTTGCTCCGGAGGCTGCCGAAAGCGAAAAAAGCTGCTTTTGAGGATAGAGTCCGCAGGAAAGCAGAGAGGGCCAAATTGTCTGTGGCATTTGAAAGGGTTCCAGGAGGCAGTGAGAACCAGCATTACTTTTCCCCGCTGGCACCTTTGCTGTGGCAGCAAAAGCTGGACGTTTGTCTTTTTACCACCGGAGGGCGCCGAAAGCGAAAACAGGTGCTTTTGAGGATGGAGTCCGCAGGAAAGCAGAGAGGGCCAAATTGTCTGTGGCATTTGAAAGAGTTCCAGGAAGCAGTGCTAACCAGCATTACTTTTCCCCGCTGGCACCTTTGCTGTGGCAGCAAAAGCTGGACGTTTGTCTTTTTTGCTCCGGAGGTTGCCGAAAGCGAAAACAGGTGCTTTTGAGGATGGAGTCCGCAGGAAAGCAGAGAGAAACAAATTGTCTGTGGCATTTGATGGGGTTCCAGGAGGCAGTGAGAACCAGCATCACTTTTCCCCGCTGGCACCTTTGCTGTGGCAGCAAAAGCTGGACGTTTGTCTTCTTTGCTCCGGAGGCTGCCGAAAGCGAAAACAGGTGCTTTTGAGGATGGAGTCTGCAGGAAAGCAGAGAGGGCCAAATTGTCTGGGGCATTTGAAAGGGTTCCAGGAGGCAGTGAGAACCAGTATTACTTTTCCCCGCTGGCGCCTTTGCTGTGGCAGCAAAATCTGGACGTTTGTCTTTTTTGCTCCTGAGGTTGCCGAAAGCGAAAACAGGTGCTTTTAAGGATGGAGTACGCAGGAAAGCAGAAAGGGCCAAATTGTCTGGGGCATTTGAAAGGGTTCCAGGAGGCAGTGATAACCAGCATTACTTTTCCCCGCTGGCACCTTTGCTGTGGCAGCAAAAGCTGGACGTTTGTCTTTTTTGCTCCTGAGGTTTCCAAAAGCGAAAACAGGTGCTTTTGAGGATGGAGTCCGCAGGAAACAGAGAGTGCCAAATTGTCTGGGGCATTTGAAAGGGTTCCAGGAGACAGCGAGAACCAGCATTACTTTTCCCCGCTGGCACCTTTGCTGTGGCAGCAAAACGTGGACGTTTGTCTTTTTACCACCGGAGGGCGCCGAAAGCGAAAACAGGTGCTTTTGAGGATGGAGTCCGCAGGAAAGCAGAGAGGGCCAAATTGTCTGGGGCATTTGAAAGGGTTCCAGGAGGCAGTGAGAACCAGCATTACTTTTCCCCGCTGGCACCTTTGCTGTGGCAGCAAAAGCTGGACGTTTGTCTTTTTTGCTCCTGAGGTTTCAAAAGCGAAAACAGGTGCTTTTGAGGATGGAGTCCGCAGGAAAGCAGAGAGGGCCAAATTGTCTGTGACATTTGAAGAAGTTCCAGGAGGCAGTGAGAACCAGCATTACTTTTCCCCGCTGGCACCTTTGCTGTGGCAGCAAAAGCTGGACGTTTGTCTTTTTTGCTCCGGATGCTGCCGAATGCGAAAACAGGTGCTTTTGAGGATGGAGTCCGCAGGAAAGCAGAGAGGGCCAAATTGTCTGGGGCATTTGAAAGGGTTCCAGGAGGCAGTGAGAACCAGCATTACTTTTCCCCGCTGGCACCTTTGCTGTGGCAGCAAAAGCTGGACGTTTGTCTTCTTTGCTCCGGAGGTTGCCGAAAGCGAAAAAAGCTGCTTTTGAGGATGGAGTCCGCAGGAAAGCAGAGAGGGCCAAATTGTCTGGGGCATTTGAAAGGGTTCCAGGAGGCAGTGAGAACCAGCATTACTTTTCCCCGCTGGCACCTTTGCTGTGGCAGCAAAAGCTGGACGTTTGTCTTTTTTGCTCCGGATGCTGCCAAAAGCGAAAACAGGTGCTTTTGAGGATGGAGTCCGCAGGAAAGCAGAGAGGGCCAAATTGTCTGGGGCATTTGAAAGAGCTACAGGAAGCAGTGAGGACCAGCATTACTTTTCCCCGCTGGCACCTTTGCTGTGGCAGCAAAACCTGGACGTTTGTCTTTTTTGCTCCGGAGGTTGCCGAAAGCGAAAACAGGTGCTTTTGAGGATGGAGTCCGCAGGAAAGCAGAGAGGGCCAAATTGTCTGGGGCATTTGAAGGGGTTCCAGGAGGCAGTGAGGACCAGCATCACTTTTCCCCGCTGGCACCTTTGCTGTGGCAGCAAAAGCTGGACGTTTGTCTTTTTTGCTTCAGAGGTTGCCGAAAGCGAAAAAAGGTGCTTTTGAGGATGGAGTCCGCAGGAAAGCAGAGAGGGCCAAATTGTCTGGGGCATTTGAAAGGGTTCCAGGAGACAGCGAGAACCAGCATTACTTTTCCCCGCTGGCACCTTTGCTGTGGCAGCAAAAGCTGGACGTTTGTCTTTTTACCACCGGAGGGCGCCGAAAGCGAAAACAGGTGCTTTTGAGGATGGAGTCCGCAGGAAAGCAGAGAGGGCCAAATTGTCTGGGGCATTTGAAAGGGTTCCAGGAGGCAGTGAGAACCAACATTACTTTTCCCCGCTGGCACCTTTGCTGTGGCAGCAAAAGCTGGACGTTTGTCTTTTTTGCTCCTGAGGTTTCCAAAAGCGAAAACAGGTGCTTTTGAGGATGGAGTCCGCAGGAAACAGAGAGTGCCAAATTGTCTGGGGCATTTGAAAGGGTTCCAGGAGACAGCGAGAACCAGCATCACTTTTCCCCGCTGGCACCTTTGCTGTGGCAGCAAGATGTGGACGTTTGTATTTTTACCACCGGAGGGCGCCGAAAGCGAAAACAGGTGCTTTTGAGGATGGAGTCCGCAGGAAAGCAGAGAGGGCCAAATTGTCTGGGGCATTTGAAGAGGTTCCAGGAGGCAGTGAGAACCAGCATTACTTTTCCCCGCTGGCACCTTTGTTGTGGCAGCAAAAGCTGGACGTTTGTCTTTTTTGCTCCGGAGGTTTCCAAAAGCGAAAAAAGGTGCTTTTGAGGATGGAGTCCGCAGGAAAGCAGAGAGGGCCAAGTTTTCTGTGGCATTTGATGGGGTTCCAGGAGGCAGTGAGAACCAGCATCACTTTTCCCCGCTGGCACCTTTGCTGTGGCAGCAAAAGCTGGACGTTTGTCTTTTTTGCTTCAGAGGTTGCCGAAAGCGAAAAAAGGTGCTTTTGAGGATGGAGTCCGCAGGAAAGCAGAGAGGGCCAAATTGTCTGGGGCATTTGAAAGGGTTCCAGGAGACAGCGAGAACCAGCATTACTTTTCCCCGCTGGCACCTTTGCTGTGGCAGCAAAAGCTGGACGTTTGTCTTTTTACCACCGGAGGGCGCCGAAAGCGAAAACAGGTGCTTTTGAGGATGGAGTCCGCAGGAAAGCAGGGAGGGCCAAATTGTCTGGGGCATTTGAAAGGGTTCCAGGAGGCAGTGAGAACCAACATTACTTTTCCCCGCTGGCACCTTTGCTGTGGCAGCAAAAGCTGGACGTTTGTCTTTTTTGCTCCTGAGGTTTCCAAAAGCGAAAACAGGTGCTTTTGAGGATGGAGTCCGCAGGAAACAGAGAGTGCCAAATTGTCTGGGGCATTTGAAAGGGTTCCAGGAGACAGCGAGAACCAGCATCACTTTTCCCCGCTGGCACCTTTGCTGTGGCAGCAAAACGTGGACGTTTGTCTTTTTACCACCGGAGGGCGCCGAAAGCGAAAACAGGTGCTTTTGAGGATGGAGTCCGCAGGAAAGCAGAGAGGGCCAAATTGTCTGGGGCATTTGAAGAGGTTCCAGGAGGCAGTGAGAACCAGCATTACTTTTCCCCGCTGGCACCTTTGTTGTGGCAGCAAAAGCTGGACGTTTGTCTTTTTTGCTCCGGAGGTTTCCAAAAGCGAAAAAAGGTGCTTTTGAGGATGGAGTCCGCAGGAAAGCAGAGAGGGCCAAGTTTTCTGTGGCATTTGATGGGGTTCCAGGAGGCAGTCAGAACCAGCATCACTTTTCCCCGCTGGCACCTTTGCTGTGGCAGCAAAAGCTGGACGTTTGTCTTTTTCGCTCCTGAGGCTGCCGAAAACGAAAACAGGTGCTTTTGAGGATGGAGTCCGCAGAAAAGCAGAGAGGGCCAAATTGTCTGTGGCATTTGAAGAGGTTCCAGGAGGCAGTAAGAACCAGCATTACTTTTCCCCGCTGGCACCTTTGCTGTGGCAGCAAAAGCTGGACGTTGTCTTTTTTGCTCCGGAGGTTTCCAAAAGCGAAAACAGGTGCTTTTGAGGATGGAGTCCGCAGGAAAGCAGAGAGGGCCAAATTGTCTGTGGCATTTGAAGAAGTTCCAGGAGGCAGTGAGAACCAGCATCACTTTTCCCCGCTGGCACCTTTGCTGTGGCAGCAAAAGCTTGACGTTTGTCTTTTTCGCTCCGGAGGCTGCCGAAAATGAAAACAGGTGCTTTTGAGGATGGAGTCCGCAGGAAAGCAGAGAGGGCCAAATTGTCTGTGGCATTTGAAAGAGTTCCAGGAAGCAGTGCTAACCAGCATTACTTTTCCCCGCTGGCACCTTTGCTGTGGCAGCAAAAGCTGGACGTTTGTCTTTTTTGCTCCTGAGGTTGCCAAAAGCGAAAACAGGTGCTTTTGAGGATGGAGTCCGCAGGAAAGCAGAGAGGGCCAAATTGTCTGGGGCATTTGAAGGGGTTCCAGGAGGCAGTGAGGACCAGCATCACTTTTCCCTGCTGTCACCTTTGCTGTGGCAGCAAAAGCTGGACGTTTGTCTTTTTTGCTCCGGAGGCTGCCGAAAGCGAAAAAAGATGCTTTTGAGGATAGAGTCCGCAAGAAAGCAGAGAGGGCCAAATTGTCTGGGGCATTTGAAAGGGTTCCAGGAGGCAGTGAGAACCAGCATTACTTTTCCCCGCTGGCACCTTTGCTGTGTCAGCAAAAGCTGGACGTTTGTCTTTTTACCACCGGAGGCTGCCGAAAGCGAAAACAGGTGCTTTTGAGGATGGAGTCCGCAGGAAAGCAGAGAGGGCCAAATTGTCTGGGGCATTTGAAAGGATTCCAGGAGACAGTGAGAACCAGCATTACTTTTCCCCGCTGGCACCTTTGCTGTGGCAGCAAAAGCTGGACGTTTGTCTTTTTTGCTCCGGAGGTTGCCGAAAGCGAAAACAGGTGCTTTTGAGGATGGAGTCCGCAGGAAAGCAGAGAGGGCCAAATTGTCTGTGGCATTTGATGGGGTTCCAGGAGGCAGTGAGAACCAGCATCACTTTTCCCCACTGGCACCTTTGCTGTGGCAGCAAAACGTGGACGTTTGTCTTCTTTGCTCCGGAGGCTGCCGAAAGCGAAAACAGGTGCTTTTGAGGATGGAGTCTGCAGGAAAGCAGAGAGGGCCAAATTGTCTGGGGCATTTGAAAGGGTTCCAGGAGGCAGTGAGAACCAGTATTACTTTTCCCCGCTGGCGCCTTTGCTGTGGCAGCAAAATCTGGACGTTTGTCTTTTTTGCTCCTGAGGTTGCCGAAAGCGAAAACAGGTGCTTTTGAGGATGGAGTCTGCAGGAAAGCAGAGAGGGCCAAATTGTCTGGGGCATTTGAAAGGGTTCCAGGAGGCAGTGAGAACCAGTATTACTTTTCCCCGCTGGCACCTTTGCTGTGGCAGCAAAAGCTGGACGTTTGTCTTTTTTGCTCCTGAGGTTTCAAAAGCGAAAACAGGTGCTTTTGAGGATGGAGTCCGCAGGAAAGCAGAGAGGGTCAAATTGTCTGTGACATTTGAAGAAGTTCCAGGAGGCAGTGAGAACCAGCATTACTTTTCCCCGCTGGCACCTTTGCTGTGGCAGCAAAAGCTGGACGTTTGTCTTTTTTGCTCCGGATGCTGCCGAATGCGAAAACAGGTGCTTTTGAGGATGGAGTCCGCAGGAAAGCAGAGAGGGCCAAATTGTCTGGGGCATTTGAAAGGGTTCCAGGAGGCAGTGAGAACCAGCATTACTTTTCCCCGCTGGCACCTTTGCTGTGGCAGCAAAAGCTGGACGTTTGTCTTCTTTGCTCCGGAGGTTGCCGAAAGCGAAAAAAGCTGCTTTTGAGGATGGAGTCCGCAGGAAAGCAGAGAGGGCCAAATTGTCTGGGGCATTTGAAAGGGTTCCAGGAGGCAGTGAGAACCAGCATTACTTTTCCCCGCTGGCACCTTTGCTGTGGCAGCAAAAGCTGGACGTTTGTCTTTTTTGCTCCGGATGCTGCCAAAAGCGAAAACAGGTGCTTTTGAGGATGGAGTCCGCAGGAAAGCAGAGAGGGCCAAATTGTCTGGGGCATTTGAAAGAGCTACAGGAAGCAGTGAGGACCAGCATTACTTTTCCCCGCTGGCACCTTTGCTGTGGCAGCAAAACCTGGACGTTTGTCTTTTTTGCTCCGGAGGTTGCCGAAAGCGAAAACAGGTGCTTTTGAGGATGGAGTCCGCAGGAAAGCAGAGAGGGCCAAATTGTCTGGGGCATTTGAAGGGGTTCCAGGAGGCAGTGAGGACCAGCATCACTTTTCCCCGCTGGCACCTTTGCTGTGGCAGCAAAAGCTGGACGTTTGTCTTTTTTGCTTCAGAGGTTGCCGAAAGCGAAAAAAGGTGCTTTTGAGGATGGAGTCCGCAGGAAAGCAGAGAGGGCCAAATTGTCTGGGGCATTTGAAAGGGTTCCAGGAGACAGCGAGAACCAGCATTACTTTTCCCCGCTGGCACCTTTGCTGTGGCAGCAAAAGCTGGACGTTTGTCTTTTTACCACCGGAGGGCGCCGAAAGCGAAAACAGGTGCTTTTGAGGATGGAGTCCGCAGGAAAGCAGAGAGGGCCAAATTGTCTGGGGCATTTGAAAGGGTTCCAGGAGGCAGTGAGAACCAACATTACTTTTCCCCGCTGGCACCTTTGCTGTGGCAGCAAAAGCTGGACGTTTGTCTTTTTTGCTCCTGAGGTTTCCAAAAGCGAAAACAGGTGCTTTTGAGGATGGAGTCCGCAGGAAACAGAGAGTGCCAAATTGTCTGGGGCATTTGAAAGGGTTCCAGGAGACAGTGAGAACCAGCATTACTTTTCCCCGCTGGCACCTTTGCTGTGGCAGCAAAACGTGGACGTTTGTCTTTTTACCACCGGAGGGCGCCGAAAGCGAAAACAGGTGCTTTTGAGGATGGAGTCCGCAGGAAAGCAGAGAGGGCCAAATTGTCTGGGGCATTTGAAAGGGTTCCAGGAGGCAGTGAGAACCAGTATTACTTTTCCCCGCTGGCACCTTTGCTGTGGCAGCAAAAGCTGGACGTTTGTCTTTTTTGCTCCTGAGGTTTCCAAAAGCGAAAACAGGTGCTTTTGAGGATGGAGTCCGCAGGAAAGCAGAGAGGGCCAAATTGTCTGTGACATTTGAAGAAGTTCCAGGAGGCAGTGAGAACCAGCATTACTTTTCCCCGCTGGCACCTTTGCTGTGGCAGGAAAAGCTGGACGTTTGTCTTTTTTGCTCGGGATGCTGCCGAATGCGAAAACAGGTGCTTTTGAGGATGGAGTCCGCAGGAAAGCAGAGAGGGCCAAATTGTCTGGGGCATTTGAAAGGGTTCCAGGAGGCAGTGAGAACCAGCATTACTTTTCCCCGCTGGCACCTTTGCTGTGGCAGCAAAAGCTGGACGTTTGTCTTCTTTGCTCCGGAGGTTGCCGAAAGCGAAAAAAGCTGCTTTTGAGGATAGAGTCGGCAGGAAAGCAGAGAGGGCCAAATTGTCTGGGGCATTTGAAAGGGTTCCAGGAGGCAGTGAGAACCAGCATTACTTTTCCCCGCTGGCACCTTTGCTGTGGCAGCAAAAGCTGGACATTTGTCTTTTTTGCTCCGGATGCTGCCGAAAGCGAAAACAGGTGCTTTTGAGGATGGAGTCCGCAGGAAAGCAGAGAGGGCCAAATTGTCTGTGGCATTTGAAGGGGTTCCAGGAGGCAGTGAGGACCAGCATCACTTTTCCCCGCTGGCACCTTTGCTGTGGCAGCAAAAGCTGGACGTTTGTCTTTTTTGCTTCAGAGGTTGCCGAAAGCGAAAAAAGGTGCTTTTGAGGATGGAGTCCGCAGGAAAGCAGAGAGGGCCAAATTGTCTGGGGCATTTGAAAGGGTTCCAGGAGACAGCGAGAACCAGCATTACTTTTCCCCGCTGGCACCTTTGCTGTGGCAGCAAAAGCTGGACGTTTGTCTTTTTACCACCGGAGGGCGCCGAAAGCGAAAACAGGTGCTTTTGAGGATGGAGTCCGCAGGAAAGCAGAGAGGGCCAAATTGTCTGGGGCATTTGAAAGGGTTCCAGGAGGCAGTGAGAACCAACATTACTTTTCCCCGCTGGCACCTTTGCTGTGGCAGCAAAAGCTGGACGTTTGTCTTTTTTGCTCCTGAGGTTTCCAAAAGCGATAACAGGTGCTTTTGAGGATGGAGTCCGCAGGAAACAGAGAGTGCCAAATTGTCTGGGGCATTTGAAAGGGTTCCAGGAGACAGCGAGAACCAGCATTACTTTTCCCCGCTGGCACCTTTGCTGTGGCAGCAAAAGCTGGACGTTTGTCTTTTTACCACCGGAGGGCGCCGAAAGCGAAAACAGGTGCTTTTGAGGATGGAGTCCGCAGGAAAGCAGAGAGGGCCAAATTGTCTGGGGCATTTGAAAGGGTTCCAGGAGGCAGTGAGAACCAGTATTACTTTTCCCCGCTGGCACCTTTGCTGTGGCAGCAAAAGCTGGACGTTTGTCTTTTTTGCTCCTGAGGTTGCCGAAAGCGAAAACAGGTGCTTTTGAGGATGGAGTCCGCAGGAAAGCAGAGAGGGCCAAATTGTCTGTGACATTTGAAGAAGTTCCAGGAGGCAGTGAGAACCAGCATTACTTTTCCCCGCTGGCACCTTTGCTGTGGCAGCAAAATCTGGACGTTGTCTTTTTTGCTCCGGAAGTTTCCAAAAGCGAAAAAAGGTGCTTTTGAGGATGGAGTCCGCAGGAAAGCAGAGAGGGCCAAATTGTCTGGGGCATTTGAAGAGGTTCCAGGAGGCAGTGATAACCAGCATTACTTTTCCCCGCTGGCACCTTTGCTGTGGCAGCAAAAGCTGGACGTTTGTCTTTTTCGCTCCTGAGGTTTCCAAAAGCGAAAACAGGTGCTTTTGAGGATGGAGTCCGCAGGAAACAGAGAGTGCCAAATTGTCTGGGGCATTTGAAAGGGTTCCAGGAGACAGCGAGAACCAGCATTACTTTTCCCCGCTGGCACCTTTGCTGTGGCAGCAAAACGTGGACGTTTGTCTTTTTACCACCGGAGGGCGCCGAAAGCGAAAACAGGTGCTTTTGAGGATGGAGTCCGCAGGAAAGCAGAGAGGGCCAAATTGTCTGGGGCATTTGAAAGGGTTCCAGGAGGCAGTGAGAACCAGTATTACTTTTCCCCGCTGGCACCTTTGCTGTGGCAGCAAAAGCTGGACGTTTGTCTTTTTTGCTCCTGAGGTTTCCAAAAGCGAAAACAGGTGCTTTTGAGGATGGAGTCCGCAGGAAAGCAGAGAGGGCCAAATTGTCTGTGACATTTGAAGAAGTTCCAGGAGGCAGTGAGAACCAGCATTACTTTTCCCCGCTGGCACCTTTGCTGTGGCAGGAAAAGCTGGACGTTTTTCTTTTTTGCTCGGGATGCTGCCGAATGCGAAAACAGGTGCTTTTGAGGATGGAGTCCGCAGGAAAGCAGAGAGGGCCAAATTGTCTGGGGCATTTGAAAGGGTTCCAGGAGGCAGTGAGAACCAGCATTACTTTTCCCCGCTGGCACCTTTGCTGTGGCAGCAAAAGCTGGACGTTTGTCTTCTTTGCTCCGGAGGTTGCCGAAAGCGAAAAAAGCTGCTTTTGAGGATAGAGTCCGCAGGAAAGCAGAGAGGGCCAAATTGTCTGGGGCATTTGAAAGGGTTCCAGGAGGCAGTGAGAACCAGCATTACTTTTCCCCGCTGGCACCTTTGCTGTGGCAGCAAAACCTGGACGTTTGTCTTTTTTGCTCCGGATGCTGCCGAAAGCGAAAACAGGTGCTTTTGAGGATGGAGTCCGCAGGAAAGCAGAGAGGGCCAAATTGTCTGTGGCATTTGAAGGGGTTCCAGGAGGCAGTGAGGACCAGCATCACTTTTCCCCGCTGGCACCTTTGCTGTGGCAGCAAAAGCTGGACGTTTGTCTTTTTTGCTTCAGAGGTTGCCGAAAGCGAAAAAAGGTGCTTTTGAGGATGGAGTCCGCAGGAAAGCAGAGAGGGCCAAATTGTCTGGGGCATTTGAAAGGGTTCCAGGAGACAGCGAGAACCAGCATTACTTTTCCCCGCTGGCACCTTTGCTGTGGCAGCAAAAGCTGGACGTTTGTCTTTTTACCACCGGAGGGCGCCGAAAGCGAAAACAGGTGCTTTTGAGGATGGAGTCCGCAGGAAAGCAGAGAGGGCCAAATTGTCTGGGGCATTTGAAAGGGTTCCAGGAGGCAGTGAGAACCAACATTACTTTTCCCCGCTGGCACCTTTGCTGTGGCAGCAAAAGCTGGACGTTTGTCTTTTTTGCTCCTGAGGTTTCCAAAAGCGATAACAGGTGCTTTTGAGGATGGAGTCCGCAGGAAACAGAGAGTGCCAAATTGTCTGGGGCATTTGAAAGGGTTCCAGGAGACAGCGAGAACCAGCATTACTTTTCCCCGCTGGCACCTTTGCTGTGGCAGCAAAAGCTGGACGTTTGTCTTTTTCGCTCCGGAGGCTGCCGAAAACGAAAACAGGTGCTTTTGAGGATGGAGTCCGCAGGAAAGCAGAGAGGGCCAAATTGTCTGTGACATTTGAAGAAGTTCCAGGAGGCAGTGAGAACCAGCATTACTTTTCCCCGCTGGCACCTTTGCTGTGGCAGCAAAATCTGGACGTTGTCTTTTTTGCTCCGGAAGTTTCCAAAAGCGAAAAAAGGTGCTTTTGAGGATGGAGTCCGCAGGAAAGCAGAGAGGGCCAAATTGTCTGGGGCATTTGAAGAGGTTCCAGGAGGCAGTGATAACCAGCATTACTTTTCCCCGCTGGCACCTTTGCTGTGGCAGCAAAAGCTGGACGTTTGTCTTTTTCGCTCCGGAGGCTGCCGAAAACGAAAACAGGTGCTTTTGAGGATGGAGTCCGCAGGAAAGCAGAGAGGGCCAAATTGTCTGTGGCATTTGAAGAGGTTCCAGGAGGCAGTCAGAACCAGCATTACTTTTCCCCGCTGGCACCTTTGCTGTGGCAGCAAAAGCTGGACGTTGTCTTTTTTGCTCCGGAGGTTTCCAAAAGCGAAAACAGGTGCTTTTGAGGATGGAGTCCGCAGGAAAGCAGAGAGGGCCAAATTGTCTGGGGCATTTGAAGAAGTTCCAGGAGGCAGTGAGAACCAGCATCACTTTTCCCCGCTGGCACCTTTGCTGTGGCAGCAAAAGCTTGACGTTTGTCTTTTTCGCTCCGGAGGCTGCCGAAAATGAAAACAGGTGCTTTTGAGGATGGAGTCCGCAGGAAAGCAGAGAGGGCCAAATTGTCTGTGGCATTTGAAAGAGTTCCAGGAAGCAGTGCTAACTAGCTTTACTTTTCACCGCTGGCACCTTTGCTGTGGCAGCAAAACCTGGACGTTTGTCTTTTTTGCTCCTGAGGTTGCCGAAAGCGAAAACAGGTGCTTTTGAGGATGGAGTCCGCAGGAAAGCAGAGAGGGCCAAATTGTCTGTGACATTTGAAGAAGTTCCAGGAGGCAGTGAGAACCAGCATTACTTTTCCCCGCTGGCACCTTTGCTGTGGCAGCAAAAGCTGGACGTTGTCTTTTTTGCTCCGGAAGTTTCCAAAAGCGAAAAAAGGTGCTTTTGAGGATGGAGTCCGCAGGAAAGCAGAGAGGGCCAAATTGTCTGGGGCATTTGAAGAGGTTCCAGGAGGCAGTGAGAACCAGCATTACTTTTCCCCGCTGGCACCTTTGCTGTGGCAGCAAAAGCTGGACGTTTGTCTTTTTTGCTCCTGAGTTTTCCAAAAGCGAAAAAAGGTGCTTTTGAGGATGGAGTGCGCAGGAAAGCAGAGAGGGCCAAATTTTCTGTGGCATTTGATGGGGTTCCAGGAGGCAGTGAGAACCAGCATCACTTTTCCGCGCTGGCACCTTTGCTGTGGCAGCAAAACGTGGACGTTTGTCTTCTTTGCTCCGGAGGCTGCCGAAAGCGAAAAAAGGTGCTTTTGAGGATGGAGTCTGCAGGAAAGCAGAGAGGGCCAAATTGTCTGGGGCATTTGAAAGGGTTCCAGGAGGCAGTGAGAACCAGCATTACTTTTCCCCGCTGGCGCCTTTGCTGTGGCAGCAAAAGCTGGACGTTTGTCTTTTTTGCTCCTGAGGTTGCCGAAAGCGAAAACAGGTGCTTTTAAGGATGGAGTACGCAGGAAAGCAGAGAGGGCCAAATTGTCTGGGGCATTTGAAAGGGTTCCAGGAGGCAGTGATAACCAGCATTACTTTTCCCCGCTGGCACCTTTGCTGTGGCAGCAAAATCTGGACGTTTGTCTTTTTTGCTCCTGAGGTTTCCAAAAGCGAAAACAGGTGCTTTTGAGGATGGAGTCCGCAGGAAACAGAGAGTGCCAAATTGTCTGGGGCATTTGAAAGGGTTCCAGGAGACAGCGAGAACCAGCATTACTTTTCCCCGCTGGCACCTTTGCTGTGGCAGCAAAAGCTGGACGTTTGTCTTTTTACCACCGGAGGGCGCCGAAAGCGAAAACAGGTGCTTTTGAGGATGGAGTCCGCAGGAAAGCAGAGAGGGCCAAATTGTCTGGGGCATTTGAAGAAGTTCCAGGAGGCAGTGAGAACCAGCATTACTTTTCCCAGCTGGCACCTTTGTTGTGGCAGCAAAAGCTGGACGTTTGTCTTTTTTGCTCCTGAGTTTTCCAAAAGCGAAAAAAGGTGCTTTGGAGGATGGAGTCCGCAGGAAAGCAGAGAGGGCCAAATTTTTTGTGGCATTTGATGGGGTTCCAGGAGGCAGTGAGAACCAGCATCACTTTTCCCCGCTGGCACCTTTGCTGTGGCAGCAAAAGCTGGACGTTTGTCTTTTTCGCTCCGGAGGCTGCTGAAAACGAAAACAGGTGCTTTTGAGGATGGAGTCCGCAGGAAAGCAGAGAGGGCCAAATTGTCTGTGGCATTTGATGGGGTTCCAGGAGGCAGTGAGAACCAGCATTACTTTTCCCCGCTGGCACCTTTGCTGTGGCAGCAAAAGCTGGACGTTGTCTTTTTTGCTCCGGAGGTTTCCAAAAGCGAAAACAGGTGCTTTTGAGGATGGAGTCCGCAGGAAAGCAGAGAGGGCCAAATTGTCTGTGGCATTTGAAGAAGTTCCAGGAGGCAGTGAGAACCAGCATCACTTTTCCCCGCTGGCACCTTTGCTGTGGCAGCAAAAGCTGGACGTTTGTCTTTTTCGCTCCGGAGGCTGCCGAAAATGAAAACAGGTGCTTTTGAGGATGGAGTCCGCAGGAAAGCAGAGAGGGCCAAATTGTCTGTGGCATTTGAAAGAGTTCCAGGAAGCAGTGCTAACCAGCTTTACTTTTCCCCGCTGGCACCTTTGCTGTGGCAGCAAAACCTGGACGTTTGTCTTTTTTGCTCCTGAGGTTGCCGAAAGCGAAAAAAGGTGCTTTTGAGGATGGAGTCCGCAGGAAAGCAGAGAGGGCCAAATTGTCTGTGGCATTTGAAGGGGTTCCAGGAGGCAGTGAGGACCAGCATCACTTTTCCCCGCTGGCACCTTTGCTGTGGCAGCAAAAGCTGGACGTTTGTCTTTTTTGCTCCGGAGGCTGCCGAAAGCGAAAAAAGGTGCTTTTGAGGATAGAGTCCGCAGGAAAGCAGAGAGGGCCAAATTGTCTGGGGCATTTGAAAGGGTTCCAGGAGGCAGTGAGAACCAGCATTACTTTTCCCCGCTGGCACCTTTGCTGTGGCAGCAAAAGCTGGATGTTTGTCTTTTTTGCTCCGGAGGTTGCCGAAAGCGAAAACAGGTGCTTTTGAGGATGGAGTCCGCAGGAAAGCAGAGAGGGCCAAATTGTCTGGGGCATTTGAAGAGTTCCAGGAGGCAGTGAGAACCAGCATTACTTTTCCCCGCTGGCACCTTTGCTGTGGCAGCAAAAGCTGGACGTTTGTCTTTTTTGCTCCGGAGGTTGCCGAAAGCGAAAACAGGTGCTTTTGAGGATGGAGTCCGCAGGAAAGCAGAGAGAGCCAAATTCTCTGTGGCATTTGATGGGGTTCCAGGAGGCAGTGAGAACCAGCATTACTTTTCCCGCTGGCACCTTTGCTGTGGCAGCAAAACGTGGACGTTTGTCTGCTTTGCTCCGGAGGCTGCCGAAAGCGAAAAAAGGTGCTTTTGAGGATGGAGTCTGCAGGAAAGCAGAGAGGGCCAAATTGTCTGGGGCATTTGAAAGGGTTCCAGGAGGCAGTGAGAACCAGCATTACTTTTCCCCGCTGGCACCTTTGCTGTGGCAGCAAAATCTGGACGTTTGTCTTTTTTGCTCCTGAGGTTGCCGAAAGCGAAAACAGGTGCTTTTAAGGATGGAGTCCGCAGGAAAGCAGAGAGGGCCAAATTGTCTGGGGCATTTGAAAGGGTTCCAGGAGGCAGTGATAACCAGCATTACTTTTCCCCGCTGGCACCTTTGCTGTGGCAGCAAAAGCTGGACGTTTGTCTTTTTTGCTCCGGAGGTTGCCGAAAGCGAAAAAAGGTGCTTTTGTGGATGGAGTCCGCAGGAAAGCAGAGAGGGCCAAATTGTCTGGGGCATTTGAAAGGGTTCCAGGAGACAGCGAGAACCAGCATTACTTTTCCCCGCTGGCACCTTTGCTGTGGCAGCAAAAGCTGGACGTTTGTCTTTTTTGCTCCTGAGGTTTCCAAAAGTGAAAACAGGTGCTTTTGAGGATGGAGTCCGCAGGAAAGCAGAGAGGGCCAAATTGTCTGTGACATTTGAAGAAGTTCCAGGAGGCAGTGAGAACCAGCATTACTTTTCCCCGCTGGCACCTTTGTTGTGGCAGCAAAAGCTGGACGTTTGTCTTTTTTGCTCCGGAGGCTGCCAAAAGCGAAAACAGGTGCTTTTGAGGATGGAGTCCGCAGGAAAGCAGAGAGGGCCAAATTGTCTGTGGCATTTGAAAGAGCTACAGGAAGCAGTGAGGACCAGCATTACTCTTCCCCGCTGGCACCTTTGCTGTGGCAGCAAAACCTGGACGTTTGTCTTTTTTGCTCCGGAGGTTGCCGAAAGCGAAAACAGGTGCTTTTGAGGATGGAGTCCGCAGGAAAGCAGAGAGGGCCAAATTGTCTGTGGCATTTGAAGGGGTTCCAGGAGGCAGGGAGGACCAGCATCACTTTTCCCCGCTGGCACCTTTGCTGTGGCAGCAAAAGCTGGACGTTTGTCTTTTTTGCTCCGGAGGTTGCCGAAAGCGAAAAAAGGTGCTTTTGAGGATGGAGTCCGCAGGAAAGCAGAGAGGGCCAAATTGTCTGGGGCATTTGAAAGGGTTCCAGGAGACAGCGAGAACCAGCATTACTTTTCCCCGTTGGCACCTTTGCTGTGGCAGCAAAAGCTGGACGTTTGTCTTTTTACCACCGGAGGGCGCCGAAAGCGAAAACAGGTGCTTTTGAGGATGGAGTCCGCAGGAAAGCAGAGAGGGCCAAATTGTCTGGGGCATTTGAAAGGGTTCCAGGAGGCAGTGAGAACCAGTATTACTTTTCCCCGCTGGCACCTTTGCTGTGGCAGCAAAAGCTGGACGTTTGTCTTTTTTGCTCCGGAGGTTTCCAAAAGCGAAAAAAGGTGCTTTTGAGGATGGAGTCCGCAGGAAAGCAGAGAGGGCCAAATTGTCTGGGGCATTTGAAAGGGTTCCAGGAGACAGCGAGAACCAGCATTACTTTTCCCCGCTGGCACCTTTGCTGTGGCAGCAAAAGCTGGACGTTTGTCTTCTTTGCTCCGGAGGTTGCCGAAAGCGAAAACAGGTGCTTTTGAGGATGGAGTCCGCAGGAAAGCAGAGAGGGCCAAATTGTCTGTGACATTTGAAGAAGTTCCAGGAGGCAGTGAGAACCAGCATTACTTTTCCCCGCTGGCACCTTTGCTGTGGCAGCAAAAGCTGGACGTTGTCTTTTTTGCTCCGGAAGTTTCCAAAAGCGAAAAAAGGTGCTTTTGAGGATGGAGTCCGCAGGAAAGCAGAGAGGGCCAAATTGTCTGGGGCATTTGAAGAGGTTCCAGGAGGCAGTGAGAACCAGCATTACTTTTCCCCGCTGGCACCTTTGTTGTGGCAGCAAAAGCTGGACGTTTGTCTTTTTTGCTCCTGAGTTTTCCAAAAGCGAAAAAAGGTGCTTTTGAGGATGGAGTCCGCAGGAAAGCAGAGAGGGCCAAATTGTCTGGGGCATTTGAAAGGGTTCCAGGAGACAGCGAGAACCAGCATTACTTTTCCCCGTTGGCACCTTTGCTGTGGCAGCAAAAGCTGGACGTTTGTCTTTTTACCACCGGAGGGCGCCGAAAGCGAAAACAGGTGCTTTTGAGGATGGAGTCCGCAGGAAAGCAGAGAGGGCCAAATTGTCTGGGGCATTTGAAAGGGTTCCAGGAGGCAGTGAGAACCAGTATTACTTTTCCCCGCTGGCACCTTTGCTGTGGCAGCAAAAGCTGGACGTTTGTCTTTTTTGCTCCGGAGGTTTCCAAAAGCGAAAAAAGGTGCTTTTGAGGATGGAGTCCGCAGGAAAGCAGAGAGGGCCAAATTGTCTGGGGCATTTGAAAGGGTTCCAGGAGACAGCGAGAACCAGCATTACTTTTCCCCGCTGGCACATTTGCTGTGGCAGCAAAAGCTGGACGTTTGTCTTCTTTGCTCCGGAGGTTGCCGAAAGCGAAAACAGGTGCTTTTGAGGATGGAGTCCGCAGGAAAGCAGAGAGGGCCAAATTGTCTGTGACATTTGAAGAAGTTCCAGGAGGCAGTGAGAACCAGCATTACTTTTCCCCGCTGGCACCTTTGCTGTGGCAGCAAAAGCTGGACGTTGTCTTTTTTGCTCCGGAAGTTTCCAAAAGCGAAAAAAGGTGCTTTTGAGGATGGAGTCCGCAGGAAAGCAGAGAGGGCCAAATTGTCTGGGGCATTTGAAGAGGTTCCAGGAGGCAGTGAGAACCAGCATTACTTTTCCCCGCTGGCACCTTTGTTGTGGCAGCAAAAGCTGGACGTTTGTCTTTTTTGCTCCTGAGTTTTCCAAAAGCGAAAAAAGGTGCTTTTGAGGATGGAGTCCGCAGGAAAGCAGAGAGGGCCAAATTTTCTGTGGCATTTGATGGGGTTCCAGGAGGCAGTGAGAACCAGCATTACTTTTCCCCGCTGGCACCTTTGCTGTGGCAGCAAAAGCTGGACGTTTGTCTTTTTCGCTCCGGAGGCTGCCGAAAACGAAAACAGGTGCTTTTGAGGATGGAGTCCGCAGGAAAGCAGAGAGGGCCAAATTGTCTGTGGCATTTGAAGAGGTTCCAGGAGGCAGTGAGAACCAGCATCACTTTTCCCCGCTGGCACCTTTGCTGTGGCAGCAAATGCTGGACGTTTGTCTTTTTCGCTCCGGAGGCTGCCGAAAATGAAAAAAGGTGCTTTTGAGGATGGAGTCCGCAGGAAAGCAGAGAGGGCCAAGTTGTCTGTGGCATTTGAAAGAGTTCCAGGAAGCAGTGCTAACCAGCATTCCTTATCCCCGCTGGCACCTTTGCTGTGGCAGCAAAAGCTGGACGTTTGTCTTTTTTGCTCCTGAGGTTGCCGAAAGCGAAAACAGGTGCTTTTGAGGATAGAGTCCGCAGGAAAGCAGAGAGGGCCAAATTGTCTGGGGCATTTGAAAGGGTTCCAGGAGGCAGTGAGAACCAGCATTACTTTTCCCCGCTGGCACCTTTGCTGTGGCAGCAAAAGCTGGACGTTTGTCTTTTTACCACCGGAGGGCGCCGAAAGCGAAAACAGGTGCTTTTGAGGATGGAGTCCGCAGGAAAGCAGAGAGGGCCAAATTGTCTGGGGCATTTGAAGAGTTCCAGGAGGCAGTGAGAACCAGCATTACTTTTCCCCACTGGCACCTTTGCTGTGGCAGCAAAAGCTGGACGTTTGTCTTCTTTGCTCCAGAGGTTGCCGAAAGCGAAAACAGGTGCTTTTGAGGATGGACTCCGCAGGAAAGCAGAGAGGGCCAAATTGTCTGTGGCATTTGATGGGGTTCCAGGAGGCAGTGAGAACCAGCATCACTTTTCCCCGCTGGCACCTTTGCTGTGGCAGCAAAACGTGGACGTTTGTCTTCTTTGCTCCGGAGACTGCCGAAAGCGAAAAAAGGTGCTTTTGAGGATGGAGTCTGCAGGAAAGCAGAGAGGGCCAAATTGTCTGGGGCATTTGAAAGGGTTCCAGGAGACAGTGAGAACCAGCATTACTTTTCCCCGCTGGCACCTTTGCTGTGGCAGCAAAAGCTGGACGTTTGTCTTTTTTGCTCCTGAGGTTTCCAAAAGCGAAAACAGGTGCTTTTGAGGATGGAGTCCGCAGGAAAGCAGAGAGGGCCAAATTGTCTGTGACATTTGAAGAAGTTCCAGGAGGCAGTGAGAACCAGCATTACTTTTCCCCGCTGGCACCTTTGCTGTGGCAGCGAAATCTGGACGTTTGTCTTTTTTGCTCCTGAGGTTGCCGAAAGCGAAAACAGGTGCTTTTGAGGATGGAGTCCGCAGGAAAGCAGAGAGGGCCAAATTGTCTGGGGCATTTGAAAGGGTTCCAGGAGGCAGTGATAACCAGCATTACTTTTCCCCGCTGGCACCTTTGCTGTGGCAGCAAAAGCTGGACGTTTGTCTTTTTACCACCGGAGGGCGCCGAAAGCGAAAACAGGTGCTTTTGAGGATGGAGTCCGCAGGAAAGCAGAGAGGGCCAAATTGTCTGGGGCATTTGAAAGGGTTCCAGGAGGCAGTGAGAACCAGTATTACTTTTCCCCGCTGGCACCTTTGCTGTGGCAGCAAAAGCTGGACGTTTGTCTTTTTTGCTCCGGATGCTGCCAAAAGCGAAAACAGGTGCTTTTGAGGATGGAGTCCGCAGGAAAGCAGAGAGGGCCAAATTGTCTGTGACATTTGAAGAAGTTCCAGGAGGCAGTGAGAACCAGCATTACTTTTCCCCGCTGCCACCTTTGCTGTGGCAGCAAAAGCTGGACGTTTGTCTTTTTTTCTCCTGAGGTTTCCAAAAGCGAAAACAGGTGCTTTTGAGGATGGAGTCCGCAGGAAAGCAGAGAGGGCCAAATTGTCTGTGACATTTGAAGAAGTTCCAGGAGGCAGTGAGAACCAGCATTACTTTTCCCCGCTGGCACCTTTGTTGTGGCAGCAAAAGCTGGACGTTTGTCTTTTTTGCTCCTGAGTTTTCCAAAAGCGAAAAAAGGTGCTTTTGAGGATGGAGTCCGCAGGAAAGCAGAGAGGGCCAAATTGTCTGGGGCATTTGATGGGTTTCCAGGAGGCAGTGAGAACCAGCATCACTTTTCCCCGCTGGCACCTTTGCTGTGGCAGCAAAAGCTGGACGTTTGTCTTTTTCGCTCCGGAGGCTGCCGAAAGCGAAAACAGGTGCTTTTGAGGATGGAGTCCGCACGAAAGCAGAGAGGGCCAAATTGTCTGTGGCATTTGAAGAGGTTCCAGGAGGCAGTGAGAACCAGCATTACTTTTCCCCGCTGGCACCTTTGCTGTGGCAGCAAAAGCTGGACGTTGTCTTTTTTGCTCCTGAGGTTTCCAAAAGCGAAAACAGGTGCTTTTGAGGATGGAGTCCGCAGGAAAGCAGAGAGGGCCAAATTGTCTGTGGCATTTGAAGAAGTTCCAGGAGGCAGTGAGAACCAGCATTACTTTTCCCCGCTGGCACCTTTGTTGTGGCAGCAAAAGCTGGACGTTTGTCTTTTTTGCTCCGGAGGCTGCCAAAAGCGAAAACAGGTGCTTTTGAGGATGGAGTCCGCAGGCAAGCAGAGAGGGCCAAATTGTCTGTGGCATTTGAAAGAGCTACAGGAAGCAGTGAGGACCAGCATTACTCTTCCCCGCTGGCACCTTTGCTGTGGCAGCAAAACCTGGACGTTTGTCTTTTTTGCTCCGGAGGTTGCCGAAAGCGAAAAAAGGTGCTTTTGAGGATGGAGTCCGCAGGAAAGCAGAGAGGGCCAAATTGTCTGGGGCATTTGAAAGGGTTCCAGGAGACAGCGAGAACCAGCATTACTTTTCCCCGTTGGCACCTTTGCTGTGGCAGCAAAAGCTGGACGTTTGTCTTTTTACCACCGGAGGGCGCCGAAAGCGAAAACAGGTGCTTTTGAGGATGGAGTCCGCAGGAAAGCAGAGAGGGCCAAATTGTCTGGGGCATTTGAAAGGGTTCCAGGAGGCAGTGAGAACCAGTATTACTTTTCCCCGCTGGCACCTTTGCTGTGGCAGCAAAAGCTGGACGTTTGTCTTTTTTGCTCCGGAGGTTTCCAAAAGCGAAAACAGGTGCTTTTGAGGATGGAGTCCGCAGGAAAGCAGAGAGGGCCAAATTGTCTGGGGCATTTGAAAGGGTTCCAGGAGACAGCGAGAACCAGCATCACTTTTCCCCGCTGGCACCTTTGCTGTGGCAGCAAAAGCTGGACGTTTGTCTTCTTTGCTCCGGAGGTTGCCGAAAGCGAAAACAGGTGCTTTTGAGGATGGAGTCCGCAGGAAAGCAGAGAGGGCCAAATTGTCTGTGACATTTGAAGAAGTTCCAGGAGGCAGTGAGAACCAGCATTACTTTTCCCCGCTGGCACCTTTGCTGTGGCAGCAAAAGCTGGACGTTGTCTTTTTTGCTCCGGAAGTTTCCAAAAGCGAAAAAAGGTGCTTTTGAGGATGGAGTCCGCAGGAAAGCAGAGAGGGCCAAATTGTCTGGGGCATTTGAAAGGGTTCCAGGAGACAGCGAGAACCAGCATTACTTTTCCCCGCTGGCACCTTTGCTGTGGCAGCAAAAGCTGGACGTTTGTCTTTTTACCACCGGAGGGCGCCGAAAGCGAAAACAGGTGCTTTTGAGGATGGAGTCCGCAGGAAAGCAGAGAGGGCCAAATTGTCTGGGGCATTTGAAAGGGTTCCAGAAGGCAGTGAGAACCAACATTACTTTTCCCCGCTGGCACCTTTGCTGTGGCAGCAAAAGCTGGACGTTTGTCTTTTTTGCTCCTGAGGTTTCCAAAAGCGAAAACAGGTGCTTTTGAGGATGGAGTCTGCAGGAAAGCAGAGAGGGCCAAATTGTCTGGGGCATTTGAAAGGGTTCCAGGAGACAGTGAGAACCAGCATTACTTTTCCCCGCTGGCGCCTTTGCTGTGGTAGCAAAATCTGGACGTTTGTCTTTTTTGCTCCTGAGGTTGCCGAAAGCGAAAACAGGTGCTTTTAAGGATGGAGTCCGCAGGAAAGCAGAGAGGGCCAAATTGTCTGTGGCATTTGAAGAGGTTCCAGGAGGCAGTGAGAACCAGCATTACTTTTCCCCGCTGGCACCTTTGCTGTGGCAGCAAAAACTGGACGTTTGTCTTTTTTGCTCCGGAGGTTGCCGAAAGCGAAAACAGGTGCTTTTGAGGATGGAGTCCGCAGGAAAGCAGAGAGGGACAAATTGTCTGTGGCATTTGATGGGGTTCCAGGAGGCAGTGAGAACCAGCATCACTTTTCCCCGCTGGCACCTTTGCTGTGGCAGCAAAACGTGGACGTTTGTCTTCTTTGCTCCGGAGGCTGCCGAAAGCGAAAAAAGGTGCTTTTGAGGATGGAGTCCGCAGGAAAGCAGAGAGGGCCAAATTGTCTGGGGCATTTGATGGGTTTCCAGGAGGCAGTGAGAACCAGCATCACTTTTCCCCGCTGGCACCTTTGCTGTGGCAGCAAAAGCTGGACGTTGTCTTTTTTGCTCCGGAGGTTTCCAAAAGCGAAAACAGGTGCTTTTGAGGATGGAGTCCGCAGGAAAGCAGAGAGGGCCAAATTGTCTGAGGCATTTGAAAGGGTTCCAGGAGGCAATGAGGACCAGCATCACTTTTCCCCGCTGGCACCTTTGCTGTGGCAGCAAAAGCTGGACGTTTGTCTTTTTTGGTCCTGAGGTTGCCGAAAGCGAAAACAGGTGCTTTTGAGGATGGAGTCCGCAGGAAAGCAGAGAGGGCCAAATTGTCTGTGGCATTTGAAGGGGTTCCAGGAGGCAGTGAGGACCAGCATCACTTTTCCCCGCTGGCACCTTTGCTGTGGCAGCAAAAGATGGACGTTTGTCTTTTTTGCTCCGGAGGTTTCCGAAAGCGAAAAAAGGTGCTTTTGAGGATAGAGTCCGCAGGAAAGCAGAGAGGGCAAAATTGTCTGGGGCATTTGAAAGGGTTCCAGGAGGCAGTGAGAACCAGCATTACTTTTCCCCGCTGGCACCTTTGCTGTGGCAGCAAAAGCTGGACGTTTGTCTTTTTTGCTCCTGAGGTTTCCAAAAGCGAAAACAGGTGCTTTTGAGGATGGAGTCCGCAGGAAAGCAGAGAGGGCCAAATTGTCTGTGGCATTTGAAAGGGTTCTAGGAGGCAGTGAGAACCAGCATTACTTTTCCCCGCTGGCACCTTTGCTGTGGCAGCAAAAGCTGGACGTTTGTCTTTTTTGCTCCTGAGGTTTCCAAAAGCGAAAACAGGTGCTTTTGAGGATGGAGTCCGCAGGAAAGCAGAGAGTGCCAAATTGTCTGTGACATTTGAAGAAGTTCCAGGAAGCAGTGAGAACCAGCATTACTTTTCCCCGCTGGCACCTTTGCTGTGGCAGCAAAAGCTGGACGTTTGTCTTTTTTGCTCCGGATGCTGCCAAAAGCGAAAACAGGTGCTTTTGAGGATGGAGTCCGCAGGAAAGCAGAGAGGGCCAAATTGTCTGTGACATTTGAAGAAGTTCCAGGAGGCAGTGAGAACCAGCATTACTTTTCCCCGCTGGCACCTTTGCTGTGGCAGGAAAAGCTGGACGTTGTCTTTTTTGCTCCGAAAGTTTCCAAAAGCGAAAAAAGGTGCTTTTGAGGATGGAGTCCGCAGGAAAGCAGAGAGGGCCAAATTGTCTGGGGCATTTGATGGGTTTCCAGGAGGCAGTGAGAACCAGCATCACTTTTCCCCGCTGGCACCTTTGCTGTGGCAGCAAAACCTGGACGTTTGTCTTTTTTGCTCCGGAGGTTGCCGAAAGCGAAAACAGGTGCTTTTGAGGATGGAGTCCGCAGGAAAGCAGAGAGGGCCAAATTGTCTGGGGCATTTGAAGGGGTTCCAGGAGGCAGTGAGAACCAGCATCACTTTTCCCCGCTGGCACCTTTGCTGTGGCAGCAAAAGCTGGACGTTTGTCTTTTTTGCTCCGGAGGCTGCCGAAAGCGAAAAAAGGTGCTTTTGAGGATGGAGTCCACAGGAAAGCAGAGAGGGCCAAATTGTCTGGGGCATTTGAAAGGGTTCCAGGAGGCAGTGAGAACCAGCATCACTTTTCCCCGCTGGCACCTTTGCTGTGGCAGCAAAAGCTGGACGTTTGTCTTTTTTGCTGCTGAGGTTTCCAAAAGCGAAAACAGGTGCTTTTGAGGATGGAGTCCGCAGGAAAGCAGAGAGGGCCAAATTGTCTGTGACATTTGAAGAAGTTCCAGGAGGCAGTGAGAACCAGCATTACTTTTCCCCGCTGGCACCTTTGTTGTGGCAGCAAAAGCTGGACGTTTTTCTTTTTTGGTCCTGAGGTTGCCGAAAGCGAAAACAGGTGCTTTTGAGGATGGAGTCCGCAGGAAAGCAGAGAGGGCCAAATTGTCTGTGGCATTTGAAGGGGTTCCAGGAGGCAGTGAGGACCAGCATCACTTTTCCCCGCTGGCACCTTTGCTGTGGCAGCAAAAGATGGACGTTTGTCTTTTTTGCTCCGGAGGCTGCCGAAAGCGAAAAAAGGTGCTTTTGAGGATAGAGTCCGCAAGAAAGCAGAGAGGGCAAAATTGTCTGGGGCATTTGAAAGGGTTCCAGGAGGCAGTGAGAACCAGCATTACTTTTCCCCGCTGGCACCTTTGCTGTGGCAGCAAAAGCTGGACGTTTGTCTTTTTTGCTCCTGAGGTTTCCAAAAGCGAAAACAGGTGCTTTTGAGGATGGAGTCCGCAGGAAAGCAGAGAGGGCCAAATTGTCTGTGGCATTTGAAAGGGTTCTAGGAGGCAGTGAGAACCAGCATTACTTTTCCCCGCTGGCACCTTTGCTGTGGCAGCAAAAGCTGGACGTTTGTCTTTTTTGCTCCTGAGGTTTCCAAAAGCGAAAACAGGTGCTTTTGAGGATGGAGTCCGCAGGAAAGCAGAGAGGGCCAAATTGTCTGGGGCATTTGATGGGTTTCCAGGAGGCAGTGAGAACCAGCATCACTTTTCCCCGCTGGCACCTTTGCTGTGGCAGCAAAAGCTGGACGTTTGTATTTTTCGCTCCGGAGGCTGCCGAAAGCGAAAACAGGTGCTTTTGAGGATGGAGTCCGCACGAAAGCAGAGAGGGCCAAATTGTCTGTGGCATTTGAAGAGGTTCCAGGAGGCAGTGAGAACCAGCATTACTTTTCCCCGCTGGCACCTTTGCTGTGGCAGCAAAAGCTGGACGTTGTCTTTTTTGCTCCTGAGGTTTCCAAAAGCGAAAACAGGTGCTTTTGAGGATGGAGTCCGCAGGAAAGCAGAGAGGGCCAAATTGTCTGTGGCATTTGAAGAAGTTCCAGGAGGCAGTGAGAACCAGCATCACTTTTCCCCGCTGGCACCTTTGCTGTGGCAGCAAAAGCTGGACGTTTGTCTTTTTCGCTCCGGAGGCTGCCGAAAATGAAAAAAGGTGCTTTTGAGGATGGAGTCCGCAGGAAAGCAGAGAGGGCCAAATTGTCTGTGGCATTTGAAGGGGTTCCAGGAGGCAGTGAGGACCAGCATCACTTTTCCCTGCTGGCACCTTTGCTGTGGCAGCAAAAGCTGGACGTTTGTCTTTTTTGCTCCGGAGGCTGCCGAAAGCGAAAAAAGGTGCTTTTGAGGATGGAGTCCGCAGGAAAGCAGAGAGGGCCAAATTGTCTGGGGCATTTGAAAGGGTTCCAGGAGACAGCGAGAACAAGCATTACTTTTCCCCGCTGGCACCTTTGCTGTGGCAGCAAAAGCTGGACGTTTGTCTTTTTACCACCGGAGGGCGCCGAAAGCGAAAACAGGTGCTTTTGAGGATGGAGTCCGCAGGAAAGCAGAGAGGGCCAAATTGTCTGGGGCATTTGAAAGGGTTCCAGGAGGCAGTGAGAACCAACATTACTTTTCCCCGCTGGCACCTTTGCTGTGGCAGCAAAAGCTGGACGTTTGTCTTTTTTGCTCCTGAGGTTTCCAAAAGCGAAAACAGGTGCTTTTGAGGATGGAGTCCGCAGGAAACAGAGAGTGCCAAATTGTCTGTGGCATTTGAAAGGGTTCCAGGAGACAGTGAGAACCAGCATTACTTTTCCCTGCTGGCACCTTTGCTGTGGCAGCAAAAGCTGGACGTTTGTCTTTTTACCACCGGAGGGCGCCGAAAGCGAAAACAGGTGCTTTTGAAGATGGAGTCCGCAGGAAAGCAGAGAGGGCCAAATTGTCTGGGGCATTTGAAAGGGTTCCAGGAGGCAGTGAGAACCAGTATTACTTTTCCCCGCTTGCACCTTTGCTGTGGCAGCAAAAGCTGGACGTTTGTCTTTTTTGCTCCTGAGGTTTCCAAAAGCGAAAACAGGTGCTTTTGAGGATGGAGTCCGCAGGAAAGCAGAGAGGGCCAAATTGTCTGTGACATTTGAAGAAGTTCCAGGAGGCAGTGAGAACCAGCATTACTTTTCCCCGCTGGCACCTTTGCTGTGGCAGCAAAAGCTGGACGTTGTCTTTTTTGCTCCGGAAGTTTCCAAAAGCGAAAACAGGTGCTTTTGAGGATGGAGTCCGCAGGAAAGCAGAGAGGGCCAAATTGTCTGTGGCATTTGAAGAGGTTCCAGGAGGCAGTGAGAACCAGCATTACTTTTCCCCGCTGGCAGCTTTGCTGTGGCAGCAAAAGCTGGACGTTTTTTTTTTTTGCTCCTGAGTTTTCCAAAAGCGAAAAAAGGTGCTTTTGAGGATGGAGTCCGCAGGAAAGCAGAGAGGGCCAAATTTTCTGTGGCATTTGATGGGGTTCCAGGAGGCAGTGAGAACCAGCATTACTTTTCCCCGCTGGCACCTTTGCTGTGGCAGCAAAAGCTGGACGTTTGTCTTTTTCGCTCCGGAGGCTGCCGAAAACGAAAACAGGTGCTTTTGAGGATGGAGTCCGCAGGAAAGCAGAGAGGGCCAAATTGTCTGTGGCATTTAAAGAGTTCCTAGAGGCAGTGAGAACCAGCATTACTTTTCCCCGCTGGCACCTTTGCTGTGGCAGCAAAAGCTGGACGTTTGTCTTTTTTGCTCCGGAGGTTGCCGAAAGCGAAAACAGGTGCTTTTGAGGATGGAGTCCGCAGGAAAGCAGAGAGGGCCAAATTGTCTGTGGCATTTGATGGGGTTCCAGGAGGCAGTGAGAACCAGCATCACTTTTACCCGCTGGCACCTTTGCTGTGGCAGCAAAAGCTGGACGTTTGTCTTTTTACCACCGGAGGGCGCCGAAAGCGAAAAAAGGTGCTTTTGAGGATGGAGTCTGCAGGAAAGCAGAGAGGGCCAAATTGTCTGGGGCATTTGAAAGGGTTCCAGGAGACAGTGAGAACCAGCATTACTTTTCCCCGCTGGCGCCTTTGCTGTGGTAGCAAAATCTGGACGTTTGTCTTTTTTGCTCCGGAGGTTGCCGAAAGCGAAAACAGGTGCTTTTAAGGATGGAGTCCGCAGGAAAGCAGAGAGGGCCAAATTGTCTGTGGCATTTGAAGAGGTTCCAGGAGGCAGTGAGAACCAGCATTACTTTTCCCCGCTGGCACCTTTGCTGTGGCAGCAAAAACTGGACGTTTGTCTTTTTTGCTCCGGAGGTTGCCGAAAGCGAAAACAGGTGCTTTTGAGGATGGAGTCCGCAGGAAAGCAGAGAGGGCCAAATTGTCTGTGTCATTTGATGGGTTTCCAGGAGGCAGTGAGAACCAGCATCACTTTTCCCCGCTGGCACCTTTGCTGTGGCAGCAAAACCTGGACGTTTGTCTTCTTTGCTCCGGAGGCTGCCGAAAGCGAAAAAAGGTGCTTTTGAGGATGGAGTCCGCAGGAAAGCAGAGAGGGCCAAATTGTCTGGGGCATTTGAAAGGGTTCCAGGAGACAGCGAGAACCAGCATTACTTTTCCCCGCTGGCACCTTTGCTGTGGCAGCAAAAGCTGGACGTTTGTCTTTTTTGCTGCTGAGGTTTCCAAAAGCGAAAACAGGTGCTTTTGAGGATGGAGTCCGCAGGAAAGCAGAGAGGGCCAAATTGTCTGTGACATTTGAAGAAGTTCCAGGAGGCAGTGAGAACCAGCATTACTTTTCCCCGCTGGCACCTTTGTTGTGGCAGCAAAAGCTGGACGTTTGTCTTCTTTGCTCCGGAGGCTGCCGAAAGCGAAAAAAGGTGCTTTTGAGGATGGAGTCCGCAGGAAAGCAGAGAGGGCCAAATTGTCTGGGGCATTTGATGGGTTTCCAGGAGGCAGTGAGAACCAGCATCACTTTTCCCCGCTGGCACCTTTGCTGTGGCAGCAAAAGCTGGACGTTGTCTTTTTTGCTCCGGAGGTTTCCAAAAGCGAAAACAGGTGCTTTTGAGGATGGAGTCCGCAGGAAAGCAGAGAGGGCCAAATTGTCTGGGGCATTTGAAAGGGTTCCAGGAGGCAATGAGGACCAGCATCACTTTTCCCCGCTGGCACCTTTGCTGTGGCAGCAAAAGCTGGACGTTTGTCTTTTTTGGTCCTGAGGTTGCCGAAAGCGAAAACAGGTGCTTTTGAGGATGGAGTCCGCAGGAAAGCAGAGAGGGCCAAATTGTCTGTGGCATTTGAAGGGGTTCCAGGAGGCAGTGAGGACCAGCATCACTTTTCCCCGCTGGCACCTTTGCTGTGGCAGCAAAAGATGGACGTTTGTCTTTTTTGCTCCGGAGGCTGCCGAAAGCGAAAAAAGGTGCTTTTGAGGATAGAGTCCGCAGGAAAGCAGAGAGGGCAAAATTGTCTGGGGCATTTGAAAGGGTTCCAGGAGGCAGTGAGAACCAGCATTACTTTTCCCCGCTGGCACCTTTGCTGTGGCAGCAAAACCTGGACGTTTGTCTTTTTTGCTCCTGAGTTTTCCAAAAGCGAAAACAGGTGCTTTTGAGGATGGAGTCCGCAGGAAAGCAGAGAGGGCCAAATTGTCTGTGGCATTTGAAAGGGTTCTAGGAGGCAGTGAGAACCAGCATTACTTTTCCCCGCTGGCACCTTTGCTGTGGCAGCAAAAGCTGGACGTTTGTCTTTTTTGCTCCTGAGGTTTCCAAAAGCGAAAACAGGTGCTTTTGAGGATGGAGTCCGCAGGAAAGCAGAGAGTGCCAAATTGTCTGTGACATTTGAAGAAGTTCCAGGAAGCAGTGAGAACCAGCATTACTTTTCCCCGCTGGCACCTTTGCTGTGGCAGCAAAAGCTGGACGTTTGTCTTTTTTGCTCCGGATGCTGCCAAAAGCGAAAACAGGTGCTTTTGAGGATGGAGTCCGCAGGAAAGCAGAGAGGGCCAAATTGTCTGTGACATTTGAAGAAGTTCCAGGAGGCAGTGAGAACCAGCATTACTTTTCCCCGCTGGCACCTTTGCTGTGGCAGGAAAAGCTGGACGTTGTCTTTTTTGCTCCGAAAGTTTCCAAAAGCGAAAAAAGGTGCTTTTGAGGATGGAGTCCGCAGGAAAGCAGAGAGGGCCAAATTGTCTGGGGCATTTGAAGAGGTTCCAGGAGGCAGTGAGAACCAGCATTACTTTTCCCCGCTGGCACCTTTGCTGTGGCAGCAAAAGCTGGACGTTTGTCTTTTTTGCTCCTGAGTTTTCCAAAAGCCAAAAAAGGTGCTTTTGAGGATGGAGTCCGCAGGAAAGCAGAGAGGGCCAAATTGTCTGGGGCATTTGATGGGTTTCCAGGAGGCAGTGAGAACCAGCATCACTTTTCCCCGCTGGCACCTTTGCTGTGGCAGCAAAACCTGGACGTTTGTCTTTTTTGCTCCGGAGGTTGCCGAAAGCGAAAACAGGTGCTTTTGAGGATGGAGTCCGCAGGAAAGCAGAGAGGGCCAAATTGTCTGGGGCATTTGAAGGGGTTCCAGGAGGCAGTGAGGACCAGCATCACTTTTCCCCGCTGGCACCTTTGCTGTGGCAGCAAAAGCTGGACGTTTGTCTTTTTTGCTCCGGAGGCTGTCGAAAGCGAAAAAAGGTGCTTTTGAGGATAGAGTCCACAGGAAAGCAGAGAGGGCCAAATTGTCTGGGGCATTTGAAAGGGTTCCAGGAGGCAGTGAGAACCAGCATTACTTTTCCCCGCTGGCACCTTTGCTGTGGCAGCAAAAGCTGGACGTTTGTCTTTTTTGCTCCTGAGGTTTCCAAAAGCGAAAACAGGTGCTTTTGAGGATGGAGTCCGCAGGAAAGCAGAGAGGGCCAAATTGTCTGTGACATTTGAAGAAGTTCCAGGAGGCAGTGAGAACCAGCATTACTTTTCCCCGCTGGCACCTTTGTTGTGGCAGCAAAAGCTGGACGTTTGTCTTCTTTGCTCCGGAGGCTGCCGAAAGCCACAAAAGGTGCTTTTGAGGATGGAGTCCGCAGGAAAGCAGAGAGGGCCAAATTGTCTGGGGCATTTGATGGGTTTCCAGGAGGCAGTGAGAACCAGCATCACTTTTCCCCGCTGGCACCTTTGCTGTGGCAGCAAAAGCTGGACGTTGTCTTTTTTGCTCCGGAGGTTTCCAAAAGCGAAAACAGGTGCTTTTGAGGATGGAGTCCGCAGGAAAGCAGAGAGGGTCAAATTGTCTGGGGCATTTGAAAGGGTTCCAGGAGGCAATGAGGACCAGCATCACTTTTCCCCGCTGGCACCTTTGCTGTGGCAGCAAAAGCTGGACGTTTGTCTTTTTTGGTCCTGAGGTTGCCGAAAACGAAAACAGGTGCTTTTGAGGATGGAGTCCGCAGGAAAGCAGAGAGGGCCAAATTGTCTGTGGCATTTGAAGGGGTTCCAGGAGGCAGTGAGGACCAGCATCACTTTTCCCCGCTGGCACCTTTGCTGTGGCAGCAAAAGCTGGACGTTTGTCTTTTTTGCTCCGGAGGCTGCCGAAAGCGAAAAAAGGTGCTTTTGAGGATAGAGTCCGCAGGAAAGCAGAGAGGGCAAAATTGTCTGGGGCATTTGAAAGGGTTCCAGGAGGCAGTGAGAACCAGCATTACTTTTCCCCGCTGGCACCTTTGCTGTGGCAGCAAAAGCTGGACGTTTGTCTTTTTTGCTCCTGAGGTTTCCAAAAGCGAAAACAGGTGCTTTTGAGGATGGAGTCCGCAGGAAAGCAGAGAGGGCCAAATTGTCTGTGGCATTTGAAAGGGTTCTAGGAGGCAGTGAGAACCAGCATTACTTTTCCCCGCTGGCACCTTTGCTGTGGCAGCAAAAGCTGGACGTTTGTCTTTTTTGCTCCTGAGGTTTCCAAAAGCGAAAACAGGTGCTTTTGAGGATGGAGTCCGCAGGAAAGCAGAGAGTGCCAAATTGTCTGTGACATTTGAAGAAGTTCCAGGAAGCAGTGAGAACCAGCATTACTTTTCCCCGCTGGCACCTTTGCTGTGGCAGCAAAAGCTGGACGTTTGTCTTTTTTGCTCCGGATGCTGCCAAAAGCGAAAACAGGTGCTTTTGAGGATGGAGTCCGCAGGAAAGCAGAGAGGGCCAAATTGTCTGTGGCATTTGAAGAAGTTCCAGGAGGCAGTGAGAACCAGCATTACTTTTCCCCGCTGGCAGCTTTGGTGTGGCAGGAAAAGCTGGACGTTTTCTTTTTTGCTCCGAAAGTTTCCAAAAGCGAAAAAAGGTGCTTTTGAGGATGGAGTCCGCAGGAAAGCAGAGAGGGCCAAATTGTCTGGGGCATTTGAAGAGGTTCCAGGAGGCAGTGAGAACCAGCATTACTTTTCCCCGCTGGCACCTTTGCTGTGGCAGCAAAAGCTGGACGTTTGTCTTTTTTGCTCCTGAGTTTTCCAAAAGCCAAAAAAGGTGCTTTTGAGGATGGAGTCCGCAGGAAAGCAGAGAGGGCCAAATTGTCTGGGGCATTTGATGGGTTTCCAGGAGGCAGTGAGAACCAGCATCACTTTTCCCCGCTGGCACCTTTGCTGTGGCAGCAAAACCTGGACGTTTGTCTTTTTTGCTCCGGAGGTTGCCGAAAGCGAAAACAGGTGCTTTTGAGGATGGAGTCCGCAGGAAAGCAGAGAGGGCCAAATTGTCTGGGGCATTTGAAGGGGTTCCAGGAGGCAGTGAGGACCAGCATCACTTTTCCCCGCTGGCACCTTTGCTGTGGCAGCAAAAGCTGGACGTTTGTCTTTTTTGCTCCGGAGGCTGTCGAAAGCGAAAAAAGGTGCTTTTGAGGATGGAGTCCGCAGGAAAGCAGAGAGGGCCAAATTGTCTGTGACATTTGAAGAAGTTCCAGGAGGCAGTGAGAACCAGCATTACTTTTCCCCGCTGGCACCTTTGTTGTGGCAGCAAAAGCTGGACGTTTGTCTTCTTTGCTCCGGAGGCTGCCGAAAGCGACAAAAGGTGCTTTTGAGGATGGAGTCCGCAGGAAAGCAGAGAGGGCCAAATTGTCTGGGGCATTTGATGGGTTTCCAGGAGGCAGTGAGAACCAGCATCACTTTTCCCCGCTGGCACCTTTGCTGTGGCAGCAAAAGCTGGACGTTGTCTTTTTTGCTCCGGAGGTTTCCAAAAGCGAAAACAGGTGCTTTTGAGGATGGAGTCCGCAGGAAAGCAGAGAGGGCCAAATTGTCTGGGGCATTTGAAAGGGTTCCAGGAGGCAATGAGGACCAGCATCACTTTTCCCCGCTGGCACCTTTGCTGTGGCAGCAAAAGCTGGACGTTTGTCTTTTTTGGTCCTGAGGTTGCCGAAAACGAAAACAGGTGCTTTTGAGGATGGAGTCCGCAGGAAAGCAGAGAGGGCCAAATTGTCTGTGGCATTTGAAGGGGTTCCAGGAGGCAGTGAGGACCAGCATCACTTTTCCCCGCTGGCACCTTTGCTGTGGCAGCAAAAGATGGACGTTTGTCTTTTTTGCTCCGGAGGCTGCCGAAAGCGAAAAAAGGTGCTTTTGAGGATAGAGTCCGCAGGAAAGCAGAGAGGGCAAAATTGTCTGGGGCATTTGAAAGGGTTCCAGGAGGCAGTGAGAACCAGCATTACTTTTCCCCGCTGGCACCTTTGCTGTGGCAGCAAAACCTGGACGTTTGTCTTTTTTGCTCCTGAGGTTTCCAAAAGCGAAAACAGGTGCTTTTGAGGATGGAGTCCGCAGGAAAGCAGAGAGGGCCAAATTGTCTGTGGCATTTGAAAGGGTTCTAGGAGGCAGTGAGAACCAGCATTACTTTTCCCCGCTGGCACCTTTGCTGTGGCAGCAAAAGCTGGACGTTTGTCTTTTTTGCTCCTGAGGTTTCCAAAAGCGAAAACAGGTGCTTTTGAGGATGGAGTCCGCAGGAAAGCAGAGAGTGCCAAATTGTCTGTGACATTTGAAGAAGTTCCAGGAAGCAGTGAGAACCAGCATTACTTTTCCCCGCTGGCACCTTTGCTGTGGCAGCAAAAGCTGGACGTTTGTCTTTTTTGCTCCGGATGCTGCCAAAAGCGAAAACAGGTGCTTTTGAGGATGGAGTCCGCAGGAAAGCAGAGAGGGCTAAATTGTCTGTGGCATTTGAAGAAGTTCCAGGAGGCAGTGAGAACCAGCATTACTTTTCCCCGCTGGCAGCTTTGGTGTGGCAGGAAAAGCTGGACGTTGTCTTTTTTGCTCCGAAAGTTTCCAAAAGCGAAAAAAGGTGCTTTTGAGGATGGAGTCCGCAGGAAAGCAGAGAGGGCCAAATTGTCTGGGGCATTTGAAGAGGTTCCAGGAGGCAGTGAGAACCAGCATTACTTTTCCCCGCTGGCACCTTTGCTGTGGCAGCAAAAGCTGGACGTTTGTCTTTTTTGCTCCTGAGTTTTCCAAAAGCCAAAAAAGGTGCTTTTGAGGATGGAGTCCGCAGGAAAGCAGAGAGGGCCAAATTGTCTGGGGCATTTTGAAGAGCAAAGGTGCCCAGGAAGGCTGGGCATACTTCAAGCAGGTGCTCTTAAAAGCTCAGGAGAAGGCCATCCCCTTGTCTCGAAAAACGAGCAGACGGGGAAGACGACCAGCCTGGCTAAACAGAGAACTTTGGCTGGACCTCAGGAAAAAAAGAAAAGTTTACATTCTCTGGAAAAGGGGGTTGGCAACTTATGAGGATTATCAAGATATAACAAAGCTATGTAGGGGGAAAATGAGAAGGGCCAAAGCTCAATCAGAACTCATCTTGGCCACTGCAGTCAAAGACAATAAGAAAAGGTTCTTTGAATATATCAATAGAAAAAGGAAGACTAGGGAAAATGTAGGCCCGCTGGTGAACGAGACAGGTGCCCTAGTGGTGGAGGACGCAGAGAAGGCAGAGTTACTGAATGCCTTCTTTTCTTCGGTCTTCACTGCTAAAGCTGTCCCTCATGAATCCCACCCTCTGAAGGCAAAAGGGGAGGTCTGGAGAGTGGAAGATTTTCCCTCAGTTGAGGAGGACCGGGTCAGAGACCACTTGGCCAAGCTGGACATTCATAAGTCCATGGGCCCTGATGGCATGCATCCGCGAGTGCTGAGAGAGCTGGCGGATGTTATTGCTAGACCACTCTCCATCGTCTTTGAACGGTCATGGAGAACAGGAGAGGTGCCTGAGGACTGGAGGAAGGCCGACATCACTCCAATCTTCAAAAAAGGCAAGAAGGAGGACCCAGGGAACTACAGACCGGTTAGTCTCACCTCTGTCCCTGGGAAGGTATTGGAGCGACTCATTCTGGATGTCATCTCCAATCACGTTGAGGAACAGGAAGTTATTGGAAGTGGTCAACATGGATTTACCAAGGGTAAATCGTGCTTGACCAATCTGATAGCTTTCTATGATGTTATAACTGGTTGGCTGGATGAGGGGAAAGTCGTGGATGTCATCTACCTTGACTTTAGCAAGGCTTTTGACACTGTCTCCCATGACATCCTTATTAGGAAGCTGAGGAAGTATGGGCTAGATGAGGTGACAGTGAGGTGGATTGAGAGTTGGCTGCGGGACAGGACTCAGAGGGTTGTGATCAGCGGCACAGAGTCTAGTTGGAGGCCTGTAACCAGTGGTGTCCCCCAGGGGTCAATACTCGGTCCTATTTTGTTTAATATATTCATTAATGACCTGGATGAGGGGACAGAGTGTATCCTCAGCAAGTTTGCTGATGATACCAAACTGGGTGGGGTGGCTGACACCCCAGAGGGCTGTGCTGCCATCCAGCGTGACCTGGACAGGCTGGAGAGCTGGGCAGAGAAGAACCTAATGAGGTTCAACAAAACCAAGTGCAAGGTCCTGCACCTGGGGAGGAAGAATGCTAGGCACCAGTACAGGTTAGGGGCTTACCTGCTGGGAGATAGCTTGGAGGAGAAGGATCTGGGGGTTGTGGTAGACAGTAAATTATCCATGGCCCAGCAATGTGCCCTTGTCGCCAAAAAGGCCAATGGAATCCTGGGCTGCATAGGGAAGAGTGTGGCCAGTAGGTCGAGGGAGGTCATTCTCCCCCTCTACTCGGCACTGGTGAGGCCACAACTGGAATACTGTGTCCAGTTTTGGGCTCCCCAGTTCAAGAGGGACAGGGAACTGCTGGAGCGAGTCCAGCGAAGGGCAACTAAGATGATTAAGGGCTTGGAGCATCTGCCTTATGAGGAAAGGCTGAGAGAGCTGGGACTCTTTAGCCTGGAGAAGAGAAGGCTGAGGGGAGACCTGATTATGGCATACAAGTATCTAAAGGGTGGGTTGAAGAAGGATGGAGCCAGGCTCTTTTCATTGGTTCCAAGTGACAGGACGAGGGGCAATGGGCACAAGTTAGAACACAGGAAGTTCCGTTCAAATACACGGAAACAGTTCTTTACGGTGAGGGTGACAGAGCACTGGAACAGGCTGCCCAGGGAGGTTGTGGAGTCCCCTTCCCTGGAGATTTTCAAGACCCGCCTGGATGCAGTCCTGAGAAATGTGCTCTAGGCAATCCTGCTTTAGCAGGAGAGTTGGACTAGATGATCTCTAGAGGTCCCTTCCAACTCTGATGATTCTGTGATTCTGTGATTCTGTGATTTGATGGGTTTCCAGGAGGCAGTGAGAACCAGCATCACTTTTCCCCGCTGGCACCTTTGCTGTGGCAGCAAAACCTGGACGTTTGTCTTTTTTGCTCCGGAGGCTGCCGAAAGCGAAAACAGGTGCTTTTGAGGATGGAGTCCGCAGGAAAGCAGAGAGGGCCAAATTGTCTGGGGCATTTGAAGGGGTTCCAGGAGGCAGTGAGGACCAGAATCACTTTTCCCCGCTGGCACCTTTGCTGTGGCAGCAAAAGCTGGACGTTTGTCTTTTTTGCTCCGGAGGCTGTCGAAAGCGAAAAAAGGTGCTTTTGAGGATAGAGTCCACAGGAAAGCAGAGAGGGCCAAATTGTCTGGGGCATTTGAAAGGGTTCCAGGAGGCAGTGAGAACCAGCATTACTTTTCCCCGCTGGCACCTTTGCTGTGGCAGCAAAAGCTGGACGTTTGTCTTTTTTGCTCCGGAGGTTGCCGAAAGCGAAAACAGGTGCTTTTGAGGATGGAGTCCGCAGGAAAGCAGAGAGGGCCAAATTGTCTGGGGCATTTGATGGGGTTCCAGGAGGCAGTGAGAACCAGCATCACTTTTCCCCGCTGGCACCTTTGCTGTGGCAGCAAAACGTGGACGTTTGTCTTCTTTGCTCCGGAGGCTGCCGAAAGCGAAAACAGGTGCTTTTGAGGATGGAGTCTGCAGGAAAGCAGAGAGGGCCAAATTGTCTGGGGCATTTGAAAGGGTTCCAGGAGGCAGTGAGAACCAGCATTACTTTTCCCCGCTGGCGCCTTTGCTGTGGCAGCAAAATCTGGACGTTTGTCTTTTTTGGTCCTGAGGTTGCCGAAAGCGAAAACAGGTGCTTTTGAGGATGGAGTCCGCAGGAAAGCAGAGAGGGCCAAATTGTCTGTGACATTTGAAGAAGTTCCAGGAGGCAGTGAGAACCAGCATTACTTTTCCCCGCTGGCACCTTTGTTGTGGCAGCAAAAGCTGGACGTTTGTCTTTTTTGCTCCTGAGTTTTCCAAAAGCGAAAAAAGGTGCTTTTGAGGATGGAGTCCGCAGGAAAGCAGAGAGGGCCAAATTGTCTGGGGCATTTGAAAGAGTTCCAGGAGACAGTGAGAACCAGCATCACTTTTCCCCGCTGGCACCTTTGCTGTGGCAGCAAAAGCTGGACGTTTGTCTTTTTTGCGCCGGAGGCTGCCGAAAGCGAAAAAAGGTGCTTTTGAGGATAGAGTCCGCAGGAAAGCAGAGAGGGCCAAATTGTCTGGGGCATTTGAAAGGGTTCCAGGAGGCAGTGAGAACCAGCATTACTTTTCCCCGCTGGCACCTTTGCTGTGGCAGCAAAAGCTGGACGTTTGTCTTTTTTGCTCCTGAGGTTTCCAAAAGCGAAAACAGGTGCTTTTGAGGATGGAGTCCGCAGGAAAGCAGAGAGGGCCAAATTGTCTGGGGCATTTGAAAGGGTTCTAGGAGGCAGTGAGAACCAGCATTACTTTTCCCCGCTGGCACCTTTGCTGTGGCAGCAAAAGCTGGACGTTTGTCTTTTTTGCTCCTGAGGTTTCCAAAAGCGAAAACAGGTGCTTTTGAGGATGGAGTCCGCAGGAAAGCAGAGAGGGCCAAATTGTCTGTGACATTTGAAGAAGTTCCAGGAGGCAGTGAGAACCAGCATTACTTTTCCCCGCTGGCACCTTTGCTGTGGCAGCAAAGCCTGGACGTTTGTCTTTTTTGCTCCGGAGGTTGCCGAAAGCGAAAACAGGTGCCTTTGAGGATGGAGTCCGCAGGAAAGCAGAGAGGGCCAAATTGTCTGGGGCATTTGAAAGGGTTCCAGGAGGCAGTGAGAACCAGCATTACTTTTCCCCGCTGGCAGCTTTGCTGTGGCAGCAAAAGCTGGACATTTGTCTTCTTTGCTCCGGAGGTTGCCGAAAGCGAAAACAGGTGCTTTTGAGGATGGAGTCCGCAGGAAAGCAGAGAAAGCCAAATTGTCTGGGGCATTTGAAAGGGTTCCAGGAGGCAGTGAGAACCAGCATTACTTTTCCCCGCTGGCACCTTTGCTGTGGCAGCAAAACCTGGACGTTTGTCTTTTTTGCTCCGGATGCTGCCAAAAGCGAAAACAGGTGCTTTTGAGGATGGAGTCCGCAGGAAAGCAGAGAGGGCCAAATTGTCTGTGGCATTTGAAAGAGCTACAGGAAGCAGTGAGGACCAGCATTACTTTTCCCCGCTGGCACCTTTGCTGTGGCAGCAAAAGCTGGACGTTTGTCTTTTTTGCTCCTGAGGTTTCCAAAAGCGAAAACAGGTTCTTTTGCGGATGGAATCCGCAGGAAAGCAGAGAGGGCCAAATTGTCTGTGACATTTGAAGAAGTTCCAGGAGGCAGTGAGAACCAGCATTACTTTTCCCCGCTGGCACCTTTGCTGTGGCAGCAAAAGCTGGACGTTGTCTTTTTTGCTCCTGAGGTTTCCAAAAGCGAAAAAAGGTGCTTTTGAGGATGGAGTCCGCAGGAAAGCAGAGAGGGCCAAATTGTCTGGGGCATTTGAAAGGGTTCCAGGAGGCAGTGAGAACCAGCATTACTTTTCCCCGCTGGCACCTTTGCTGTGGCAGCAAAACCTGGACGTTTGTCTTTTTTGCTCCGGAGGTTGCCGAAAGCGAAAACAGGTGCTTTTGAGGATGGAGTCCGCAGGAAAGCAGAGAGGGCCAAATTGTCTGTGGCATTTGTTGGGGTTCCAGGAGGCAGTGAGAACCAGCATCACTTTTCCCCGCTGGCACCCTTGCTGTGGCAGCAAAACGTGGACGTTTGTCTTCTTTGCTCCGGAGGCTGCCGAAAGCGAAAACAGGTGCTTTTGAGGATGGAGTCCGCAGGAAAGCAGAGAGGGCCAAATTGTCTGGGGCATTTGAAAGGGTTCCAGGAGACAGTGAGAACCAGCATTACTTTTCCCCGCTGGCGCCTTTGCTGTGGCAGCAAAATCTGGACGTTTGTCTTTTTTGCTCCGGAGGTTGCCGAAAGCGAAAAAAGGTGCTTTTGAGGATGGAGTCCGCAGGAAAGCAGAGAGGGCCAAATTGTCTGGGGCATTTGGAAAGGGTTCCAGGAGACAGCGAGAACCAGCATTACTTTTCCCCGCTGGCACCTTTGCTGTGGCAGCAAAAGCTGGACGTTTGTCTTTTTTGCTGCTGAGGTTTCCAAAAGCGAAAACAGGTGCTTTTGAGGATGGAGTCCGCAGGAAAGCAGAGAGGGCCAAATTGTCTGTGACATTTGAAGAAGTTCCAGGAGGCAGTGAGAACTAGCATTACTTTTCCCCGCTGGCACCTTTGTTGTGGCAGCAAAAGCTGGACGTTTGTCTTCTTTGCTCCGGAGGCTGCCGAATGCGACAAAAGGTGCTTTTGAGGATGGAGTCCGCAGGAAAGCAGAGAGGGCCAAATTGTCTGGGGCATTTGATGGGTTTCCAGGAGGCAGTGAGAACCAGCATCACTTTTCCCCGCTGGCACCTTTGCTGTGGCAGCAAAAGCTGGACGTTGTCTTTTTTGCTCCGGAGGTTTCCAAAAGCGAAAACAGGTGCTTTTGAGGATGGAGTCCGCAGGAAAGCAGAGAGGGCCAAATTGTCTGGGGCATTTGAAAGGGTTCCAGGAGGCAGTGAGGACCAGCATCACTTTTCCCCGCTGGCACCTTTGCTGTGGCAGCAAAAGCTGGACGTTTGTCTTTTTTGGTCCTGAGGTTGCCGAAAGCGAAAACAGGTGCTTTTGAGGATGGAGTCCGCAGGAAAGCAGAGAGGGCCAAAATGTCTGTGGCATTTGAAGGGGTTCCAGGAGGCAGTGAGGACCAGCATCACTTTTCCCCGCTGGCACCTTTGCTGTGGCAGCAAAAGATGGACGTTTGTCTTTTTTGCTCCGGAGGCTGCCGAAAGCGAAAAAAGGTGCTTTTGAGGATAGAGTCCGCAGGAAAGCAGAGAGGGCAAAATTGTCTGGGGCATTTGAAAGGGTTCCAGGAGGCAGTGAGAACCAGCATTACTTTTCCCCGCTGGCACCTTTGCTGTGGCAGCAAAAGCTGGACGTTTGTCTTTTTTGCTCCTGAGGTTTCCAAAAGCGAAAACAGGTGCTTTTGAGGATGGAGTCCACAGGAAAGCAGAGAGTGCCAAATTGTCTGTGACATTTGAAGAAGTTCCAGGAAGCAGTGAGAACCAGCATTACTTTTCCCCGCTGGCACCTTTGCTGTGGCAGGAAAAGCTGGACGTTGTCTTTTTTGCTCCGAAAGTTTCCAAAAGCGAAAAAAGGTGCTTTTGAGGATGGAGTCCGCAGGAAAGCAGAGAGGGCCAAATTGTCTGGGGCATTTGAAGAGGTTCCAGGAGGCAGTGAGAACCAGCATTACTTTTCCCCGCTGGCACCTTTGCTGTGGCAGCAAAAGCTGGACGTTTGTCTTTTTTGCTCCGGAGGCTGCCGAAAGCGAAAACAGGTGCTTTTGAGGATAGAGTCCACAGGAAAGCAGAGAGGGCCAAATTGTCTGTGGCATTTTAAAGGGTTCCAGGAGGCAGTGAGAACCAGCATTACTTTTCCCCGCTGGCACCTTTGCTGTGGCAGCAAAAGCTGGACGTTTGTCTTTTTACCACCGGAGGGCGCCGAAAGCGAAAACAGGTGCTTTTGAGGATGGAGTCCGCAGGAAAGCAGAGAGGGCCAAATTGTCTGGGGCATTTGAAAGGATTCCAGGAGACAGTGAGAACCAGCATTACTTTTCCCCGCTGGCACCTTTGCTGTGGCAGCAAAAGCTGGACGTTTGTCTTTTTTGCTCCGGAGGTTGCCGAAAGCGAAAACAGGTGCTTTTGAGGATGGAGTCCGCAGGAAAGCAGAGAGGGCCAAATTGTCTGTGGCATTTGATGGGGTTCCAGGAGGCAGTGAGAACCAGCATCACTTTTCCCCGCTGGCACCTTTGCTGTGGCAGCAAAACGTGGACGTTTGTCTTCTTTGCTCCGGAGGCTGCCGAAAGCGAAAACAGGTGCTTTTGAGGATGGAGTCTGCAGGAAAGCAGAGAGGGCCAAATTGTCTGGGGCATTTGAAAGGGTTCCAGGAGGCAGTGAGAACCAGCATTACTTTTCCCCGCTGGCGCCTTTGCTGTGGCAGCAAAATCTGGACGTTTGCCTTTTTTGCTCCTGAGGTTGCCGAAAGCGAAAACAGGTGCTTTTAAGGATGGAGTCCGCAGGAAAGCAGAGAGGGCCAAATTGTCTGGGGCATTTGAAAGGGTTCCAGGAGGCAGTAATAACCAGCATTACTTTTCCCCGCTGGCACCTTTGCTGTGGCAGCAAAAGCTGGACGTTTGTCTTTTTTGCTCCTGAGGTTTCCAAAAGCGAAAACAGGTGCTTTTGAGGATGGAGTCCGCAGGAAACAGAGAGTGCCAAATTGTCTGGGGCATTTGAAAGGGTTCCAGGAGACAGCGAGAACCAGCATTACTTTTCCCCGCTGGCACCTTTGCTGTGGCAGCAAAAGCTGGACGTTTGTCTTTTTACCACCGGAGGGCGCCGAAAGTGAAAACAGGTGCTTTTGAGGATGGAGTCCGCAGGAAAGCAGAGAGGGCCAAATTGTCTGTGACATTTGAAGAAGTTCCAGGAGGCAGTGAGAACCAGCATTACTTTTCCCCGCTGGCACCTTTGTTGTGGCAGCAAAAGCTGGACGTTTGTCTTTTTTGCTCCTGAGTTTTCTAAAAGCGAAAAAAGGTGCTTTTGAGGATGGAGTCCGCAGGAAAGCAGAGAGGGCCAAATTGTCTGGGGCATTTGAAAGAGTTCCAGGAGGCAGTGAGAACCAGAATCACTTTTCCCCGCTGGCACCTTTGCTGTGGCAGCAAAAGCTGGACGTTTGTCTTTTTTGCGCCGGAGGCTGCCGAAAGCGAAAAAAGGTGCTTTTGAGGATAGAGTCCGCAGGAAAGCAGAGAGGGCCAAATTGTCTGGGGCATTTGAAAGGGTTCCAGGAGGCAGTGAGAACCAGCATTACTTTTCCCCGCTGGCACCTTTGCTGTGGCAGCAAAAGCTGGACGTTTGTCTTTTTTGCTCCTGAGGTTTCCAAAAGCGAAAACAGGTGCTTTTGAGGATGGAGTCCGCAGGAAAGCAGAGAGGGCCAAATTGTCTGGGGCATTTGAAAGGGTTCTAGGAGGCAGTGAGAACCAGCATTACTTTTCCCCGCTGGCACCTTTGCTGTGGCAGCAAAAGCTGGACGTTTTTCTTTTTTGCTCCTGAGGTTTCCAAAAGGAAAACAGGTGCTTTTGAGGATGGAGTCCGCAGGAAAGCAGAGAGGGCCAAATTGTCTGGGGCATTTGAAAGGGTTCCAGGAGGCAGTGAGAACCAGCATTACTTTTCCCCGCTGGCACCTTTGCTGTGGCAGCAAAAGCTGGACGTTTGTCTTCTTTGCTCCGGAGGTTGCCGAAAGCGAAAACAGGTGCTTTTGAGGATGGAGTCCGCAGGAAAGCAGAGAGGGCCAAATTGTCTGGGGCATTTGAAAGGGTTCCAGGAGGCAGTGAGAACCAGCATTACTTTTCCCCGCTGGCACCTTTGCTGTGGCAGCAAAGCTGGACGTTTGTCTTTTTTGCTCCAGATGCTGCCAAAAGCGAAAACAGGTGCTTTTGAGGATGGAGTCCGCAGGAAAGCAGAAAGGGCCAAATTGTCTGTGGCATTTTAAAGAGCTACAGGAAGCAGTGAGGACCAGCATTACTTTTCCCCGCTGGCACCTTTGCTGTGGCAGCAAAACCTGGACGTTTGTCTTTTTTGCTCCGGAGGTTGCCGAAAGCGAAAACAGGTGCTTTTGAGGATGGAGTCCGCAGGAAAGCAGAGAGGGCCAAATTGTCTGGGGCATTTGAAAGGGTTCCAGGAGGCAGCGAGAACCAGCATTACTTTTCCCCGCTGGCACCTTTGCTGTGGCAGCAAAAGCTGGACGTTTGTCTTTTTTGCTCCTGAGGTTTCCAAAAGCGAAAACAGGTGCTTTTGAGGATGGAGTCCGCAGGAAAGCAGAGAGGGCCAAATTGTCTGTGACATTTGAAGAAGTTCCAGGAGGCAGTGAGAACCAGCATTACTTTTCCCCGCTGGCACCTTTGCTGTGGCAGCAAAAGCTGGACGTTGTCTTTTTTGCTCCGGAAGTTTCCAAAAGCGAAAAAAGGTGCTTTTGAGGATGGAGTCCGCAGGAAAGCAGAGAGGGCCAAATTGTCTGGGGCATTTGAAGAGGTTCCTGGAGGCAGTGAGAACCAGCATTACTTTTCCCCGCTGGCACCTTTGTTGTGGCAGCAAAAGCTGGACGTTTGTCTTTTTTGCTCCTGAGTTTTCCAAAAGCGAAAACAGGTGCTTTTGAGGATGGAGTCCGCAGGAAAGCAGAGAGGGCCAAATTGTCTGGGGCATTTGAAAGAGTTCCAGGAGGCAGTGAGAACCCGCATCACTTTTCCCCGCTGGCACCTTTGCTGTGGCAGCAAAAGCTGGACATTTGTCTTTTTTGCTCCGGAGGCTGCCGAAAGCGAAAAAAGGTGCTTTTGAGGATAGAGTCCGCAGGAAAGCAGAGAGGGCCAAATTGTCTGGGGCATTTGAAAGGGTTCCAGGAGGCAGTGAGAACCAGCATTACTTTTCCCCGCTGGCACCTTTGCTGTGGCAGCAAAAGCTGGACGTTTGTCTATTTTGCTCCTGAGGTTTCCAAAAGCGAAAACAGGTGCTTTTGAGGATGGAGTCCGCAGGAAAGCAGAGAGGGCCAAATTGTCTGGGGTATTTGAAAGGGTTCTAGGAGGCAGTGAGAACCAGCATTACTTTTCCCCGCTGGCACCTTTGCTGTGGCAGCAAAAGCTGGACGTTTTTCTTTTTTGCTCCTGAGGTTTCCAAAAGCGAAAACAGGTGCTTTTGAGGATGGAGTCCGCAGGAAAGCAGAGAGTGCCAAATTGTCTGTGACATTTGAAGAAGTTCCAGGAGGCAGTGAGAACCAGCATTACTTTTCCCCGCTGGCACCTTTGTTGTGGCAGCAAAGCCTGGACGTTTGTCTTTTTTGCTCCGGAGACTGCCGAAAGCGAAAACAGGTGCCTTTGAGGATGGAGTCCGCAGGAAAGCAGAGAGGGCCAAATTGTCTGGGGCATTTGAAAGGGTTCCAGGAGGCAGTGAGAACCAGCATTACTTTTCCCCGCTGGCACCTTTGCTGTGGCAGCAAAAGCTGGACGTTTGTCTTCTTTGCTCCGGAGGTTGCCGAAAGCGAAAACAGGTGCTTTTGAGGATGGAGTCCGCAGGAAAGCAGAGAGGGCCAAATTGTCTGGGGCATTTGAAAGGGTTCCAGGAGGCAGTGAGAACCAGCATTACTTTTCCCCGCTGGCACCTTTGCTGTGGCAGCAAAAGCTGGACGTTTGTCTTTTTTGCTCCGGAGGTTGCCAAAAGCGAAAACAGGTGCTTTTGAGGATGGAGTCCGCAGGAAAGCAGAGAGGGCCAAATTGTCTGTGGCATTTGAAAGAGCTACAGGAAGCAGTGAGGACCAGCATTACTTTTCCCCGCTGGCACCTTTGCTGTGGCAGCAAAACCTGGACGTTTGTCTTTTTTGCTCCGGAGGTTGCCGAAAGCGAAAACAGGTGCTTTTGAGGATGGAGTCCGCAGGAAAGCAGAGAGGGCCAAATTGTCTGGGGCATTTGAAAGGGTTCCAGGAGGCAGCGAGAACCAGCATTACTTTTCCCCGCTGGCACCTTTGCTGTGGCAGCAAAAGCTGGACGTTTGTCTTTTTTGCTCCTGAGGTTTCCAAAAGCGAAAACAGGTGCTTTTGAGGATGGAGTCCGCAGGAAAGCAGAGAGGGCCAAATTGTCTGTGACATTTGAAGAAGTTCCAGGAGGCAGTGAGAACCAGCATTACTTTTCCCCGCTGGCACCTTTGCTGTGGCAGCAAAAGCTGGACGTTGTCTTTTTTGCTCCGGAAGTTTCCAAAAGCGAAAAAAGGTGCTTTTGAGGATGGAGTCCGCAGGAAAGCAGAGAGGGCCAAATTGTCTGGGGCATTTGAAGAGGTTCCAGGAGGCAGTGAGAACCAGCATTACTTTTCCCCGCTGGCACCTTTGCTGTGGCAGCAAAAGCTGGACGTTTGTCTTTTTTGCTCCTGAGTTTTCCAAAAGCGAAAAAAGGTGCTTTTGAGGATGGAGTCCGCAGGAAAGCAGAGAGGGCCAAATTTTCTGTGGCATTTGATGGGGTTCCAGGAGGCAGTGAGAACCAGCATTACTTTTCCCCGCTGGCACCTTTGCTGTGGCAGCAAAAGCTGGACGTTGTCTTTTTTGCTCCGGAAGTTTCCAAAAGCGAAAAAAGGTGCTTTTGAGGATGGAGTCCGCAGGAAAGCAGAGAGGGCCAAATTGTCTGGGGCATTTGAAGAGGTTCCAGGAGGCAGTGAGAACCAGCATTACTTTTCCCCGCTGGCACCTTTGTTGTGGCAGCAAAAGCTGGACGTTTGTCTTTTTTGCTCCTGAGTTTTCCAAAAGCGAAAACAGGTGCTTTTGAGGATGGAGTCCGCAGGAAAGCAGAGAGTGCCAAATTGTCTGTGACATTTGAAGAAGTTCCAGGAGGCAGTGAGAACCAGCATTACTTTTCCCCGCTGGCACCTTTGTTGTGGCAGCAAAGCCTGGACGTTTGTCTTTTTTGCTCCGGAGACTGCCGAAAGCGAAAACAGGTGCCTTTGAGGATGGAGTCCGCAGGAAAGCAGAGAGGGCCAAATTGTCTGGGGCATTTGAAAGGGTTCCAGGAGGCAGTGAGAACCAGCATTACTTTTCCCCGCTGGCACCTTTGCTGTGGCAGCAAAAGCTGGACGTTTGTCTTCTTTGCTCCGGAGGTTGCCGAAAGCGAAAACAGGTGCTTTTGAGGATGGAGTCCGCAGGAAAGCAGAGAGGGCCAAATTGTCTGGGGCATTTAAAAGAGTTCCAGGAGGCAGTGAGAACCCGCATCACTTTTCCCCGCTGGCACCTTTGCTGTGGCAGCAAACGCTGGACGTTTGTCTTTTTTGCGCCGGAGGCTGCCGAAAGCGAAAAAAGGTGCTTTTGAGGATAGAGTCCGCAGGAAAGCAGAGAGGGCCAAATTGTCTGGGGCATTTGAAAGGGTTCCAGGAGGCAGTGAGAACCAGCATTACTTTTCCCCGCTGGCACCTTTGCTGTGGCAGCAAAAGCTGGACGTTTGTCTTTTTTGCTCCTGAGGTTTCCAAAAGCGAAAACAGGTGCTTTTGAGGATGGAGTCCGCAGGAAAGCAGAGAGGGCCAAATTGTCTGGGGTATTTGAAAGGGTTCTAGGAGGCAGTGAGAACCAGCATTACTTTTCCCCGCTGGCACCTTTGCTGTGGCAGCAAAAGCTGGACGTTTTTCTTTTTTGCTCCTGAGGTTTCCAAAAGCGAAAACAGGTGCTTTTGAGGATGGAGTCCGCAGGAAAGCAGAGAGTGCCAAATTGTCTGTGACATTTGAAGAAGTTCCAGGAGGCAGTGAGAACCAGCATTACTTTTCCCCGCTGGCACCTTTGTTGTGGCAGCAAAGCCTGGACGTTTGTCTTTTTTGCTCCGGAGACTGCCGAAAGCGAAAACAGGTGCCTTTGAGGATGGAGTCCGCAGGAAAGCAGAGAGGGCCAAATTGTCTGGGGCATTTGAAAGGGTTCCAGGAGGCAGTGAGAACCAGCATTACTTTTCCCCGCTGGCACCTTTGCTGTGGCAGCAAAAGCTGGACGTTTGTCTTCTTTGCTCCGGAGGTTGCCGAAAGCGAAAACAGGTGCTTTTGAGGATGGAGTCCGCAGGAAAGCAGAGAGGGCCAAATTGTCTGGGGCATTTGAAAGGGTTCCAGGAGGCAGTGAGAACCAGCATTACTTTTCCCCGCTGGCACCTTTGCTGTGGCAGCAAAAGCTGGACGTTTGTCTTTTTTGCTCCGGATGCTGCCAAAAGCGAAAACAGGTGCTTTTGAGGATGGAGTCCGCAGGAAAGCAGAGAGGGCCAAATTGTCTGGGGCATTTGAAAGAGCTACAGGAAGCAGTGAGGACCAGCATTACTTTTCCCCGCTGGCACCTTTGCTGTGGCAGCAAAACCTGGACGTTTGTCTTTTTTGCTCCGGAGGTTGCCGAAAGCGAAAACAGGTGCTTTTGAGGATGGAGTCCGCAGGAAAGCAGAGAGGGCCAAATTGTCTGGGGCATTTGAAAGGGTTCCAGGAGGCAGCGAGAACCAGCATTACTTTTCCCCGCTGGCACCTTTGCTGTGGCAGCAAAAGCTGGACGTTTGTCTTTTTTGCTCCTGAGGTTTCCAAAAGCGAAAACAGGTGCTTTTGAGGATGGAGTCCGCAGGAAAGCAGAGAGGGCCAAATTGTCTGTGACATTTGAAGAAGTTCCAGGAGGCAGTGAGAACCAGCATTACTTTTCCCCGCTGGCACCTTTGCTGTGGCAGCAAAAGCTGGACGTTGTCTTTTTTGCTCCGGAAGTTTCCAAAAGCGAAAAAAGGTGCTTTTGAGGATGGAGTCCGCAGGAAAGCAGAGAGGGCCAAATTGTCTGGGGCATTTGAAGAGGTTCCAGGAGGCAGTGAGAACCAGCATTACTTTTCCCCGCTGGCACCTTTGCTGTGGCAGCAAAAGCTGGACGTTTGTCTTTTTTGCTCCTGAGTTTTCCAAAAGCGAAAAAAGGTGCTTTTGAGGATGGAGTCCGCAGGAAAGCAGAGAGGGCCAAATTTTCTGTGGCATTTGATGGGGTTCCAGGAGGCAGTGAGAACCAGCATTACTTTTCCCCGCTGGCACCTTTGCTGTGGCAGCAAAAGCTGGACGTTGTCTTTTTTGCTCCGGAAGTTTCCAAAAGCGAAAAAAGGTGCTTTTGAGGATGGAGTCCGCAGGAAAGCAGAGAGGGCCAAATTGTCTGGGGCATTTGAAGAGGTTCCAGGAGGCAGTGAGAACCAGCATTACTTTTCCCCGCTGGCACCTTTGTTGTGGCAGCAAAAGCTGGACGTTTGTCTTTTTTGCTCCTGAGTTTTCCAAAAGCGAAAAAAGGTGCTTTTGAGGATGGAGTCCGCAGGAAAGCAGAGAGGGCCAAATTGTCTGGGGCATTTGAAAGAGTTCCAGGAGGCAGTGAGAACCCGCATCACTTTTCCCCGCTGGCACCTTTGCTGTGGCAGCAAAAGCTGGACGTTTGTCTTTTTTGCGCCGGAGGCTGCCGAAAGCGAAAAAAGGTGCTTTTGAGGATAGAGTCCGCAGGAAAGCAGAGAGGGCCAAATTGTCTGGGGCATTTGAAAGGGTTCCAGGAGGCAGTGAGAACCAGCATTACTTTTCCCCGCTGGCACCTTTGCTGTGGCAGCAAAAGCTGGACGTTTGTCTTTTTTGCTCCTGAGGTTTCCAAAAGCGAAAACAGGTGCTTTTGAGGATGGAGTCCGCAGGAAAGCAGAGAGGGCCAAATTGTCTGGGGCATTTGAAAGGGTTCTAGGAGGCAGTGAGAACCAGCATTACTTTTCCCCGCTGGCACCTTTGCTGTGGCAGCAAAAGCTGGACGTTTTTCTTTTTTGCTCCTGAGGTTTCCAAAAGCGAAAACAGGTGCTTTTGAGGATGGAGTCCGCAGGAAAGCAGAGAGGGCCAAATTGTCTGTGACATTTGAAGAAGTTCCAGGAGGCAGTGAGAACCAGCATTACTTTTCCCCGCTGGCACCTTTGTTGTGGGAGCAAAGCCTGGACGTTTGTCTTTTTTGCTCCGGATGCTGCCGAAAGCGAAAACAGGTGCTTTTGAGGATGGAGTCCGCAGGAAAGCAGAGAGGGCCAAATTGTCTGGGGCATTTGAAAGGGTTCCAGGAGGCAGTGAGAACCAGCATTACTTTTCCCCGCTGGCACCTTTGCTGTGGCAGCAAAAGCTGGACGTTTGTCTTTTTTGCTCCGGATGCTGCCAAAAGCGAAAACAGGTGCTTTTGAGGATGGAGTCCGCAGGAAAGCAGAGAGGGCCAAATTGTCTGGGGCATTTGAAAGGGTTCCAGGAGGCAGCGAGAACCAGCATTACTTTTCCCCGCTGGCACCTTTGCTGTGGCAGCAAAAGCTGGACGTTTGTCTTTTTTGCTCCTGAGGTTTCCAAAAGCGAAAACAGGTGCTTTTGAGGATGGAGTCCGCAGGAAAGCAGAGAGGGCCAAATTGTCTGTGACATTTGAAGAAGTTCCAGGAGGCAGTGAGAACCAGCATTACTTTTCCCCGCTGGCACCTTTGCTGTGGCAGCAAAAGCTGGACGTTGTCTTTTTTGCTCCGGAAGTTTCCAAAAGCGAAAAAAGGTGCTTTTGAGGATGGAGTCCGCAGGAAAGCAGAGAGGGCCAAATTGTCTGGGGCATTTGAAGAGGTTCCAGGAGGCAGTGAGAACCAGCATTACTTTTCCCCGCTGGCACCTTTGCTGTGGCAGCAAAAGCTGGACGTTTGTCTTTTTTGCTCCTGAGTTTTCCAAAAGCGAAAAAAGGTGCTTTTGAGGATGGAGTCCGCAGGAAAGCAGAGAGGGCCAAATTTTCTGTGGCATTTGATGGGGTTCCAGGAGGCAGTGAGAACCAGCATTACTTTTCCCCGCTGGCACCTTTGCTGTGGCAGCAAAAGCTGGACGTTGTCTTTTTTGCTCCGGAGGTTTCCAAAAGCGAAAACAGGTGCTTTTGAGGATGGAGTCCGCAGGAAAGCAGAGAGGGCCAAATTGTCTGTGGCATTTGAAGAAGTTCCAGGAGGCAGTGAGAACCAGCATCACTTTTCCCCGCTGGCACCTTTGCTGTGGCAGCAAAAGCTGGACGTTTGTCTTTTTCGCTCCGGAGGCTGCCGAAAATGAAAAAAGGTGCTTTTGAGGATGGAGTCCGCAGGAAAGCAGAGAGGGCCAAATTGTCTGGGGCATTTGAAAGAGTTCCAGGAAGCAGTGCTAACCAGCATTACTGTTCCCCGCTGGCACCTTTGCTGTGGCAGCAAAAGCTGGACGTTTGTCTTTTTTGCTCCGGAGGTTGCCGAAAGCGAAAACAGGTGCTTTTGAGGATGGAGTCCGCAGGAAAGCAGAGAGGGCCAAATTGTCTGGGGCATTTGAAGGGGTTCCAGGAGGCAGTGAGGACCAGCATCACTTTTCCCCGCTGGCACCTTTGCTGTGGCAGCAAAAGCTGGACGTTTGTCTTTTTTGCTCCGGAGGCTGCCGAAAGCGAAAAAAGGTGCTTTTGAGGATAGAGTCCGCAGGAAAGCAGAGAGGGCCAAATTGTCTGGGGCATTTGAAAGGGTTCCAGGAGGCAGTGAGAACCAGCATTACTTTTCCCCGCTGGCACCTTTGCTGTGGCAGCAAAACCTGGACGTTTGTCTTTTTTGCTCCTGAGGTTTCCAAAAGCGAAAACAGGTGCTTTTGAGGATGGAGTCCGCAGGAAACAGAAAGTGCCAAATTGTCTGGGGCATTTGAAAGGGTTCCAGGAGACAGCGAGAACCAGCATTACTTTTCCCCGCTGGCACCTTTGCTGTGGCAGCAAAAGCTGGACGTTTGTCTTTTTACCACCGGAGGGCGCCGAAAGCGAAAACAGGTGCTTTTGAGGATGGAGTCCGCAGGAAAGCAGAGAGGGCCAAATTGTCTGTGACATTTGAAGAAGTTCCAGGAGGCAGTGAGAACCAGCATTACTTTTCCCCGCTGGCACCTTTGCTGTGGCAGCAAAAGCTGGACGTTGTCTTTTTTGCTCCGGAAGTTTCCAAAAGCGAAAAAAGGTGCTTTTGAGGATGGAGTCCGCAGGAAAGCAGAGAGGGCCAAATTGTCTGGGGCATTTGAAGATGTTCCTAGAGGCTGTGAGAACCAGCATTACTTTTCCCCGCTGGCACCTTTGTTGTGGCAGCCAAAGCTGGACGTTTGTCTTTTTTGCTCCTGAGGTTGCCGAAAGCGAAAACAGGTGCTTTTGAGGATGGAGTCCGCAGGAAAGCAGAGAGGGCCAAATTGTCTGTGGCATTTGATGGGGTTCCAGGAGGCAGTGAGAACCAGCATCACTTTTCCCCGCTGGCACCTTTGCTGTGGCAGCAAAACGTGGACGTTTGTCTTCTTTGCTCCGGAGGCTGCCGAAAGCGAAAAAAGGTGCTTTTGAGGATGGAGTCTGCAGGAAAGCAGAGAGGGCCAAATTGTCTGGGGCATTTGAGAGGGTTCCAGGAGGCAGTGAGAACCAGCATTACTTTTCCCCGCTGGCGCCTTTGCTGTGGCAGCAAAATCTGGACGTTTGTCTTTTTTGCTCCGGAGGTTGCCGAAAGCGAAAACAGGTGCTTTTAAGGATGGAGTCCGCAGGAAAGCAGAGAGGGCCAAATTGCCTGGGGCATTTGAAAGGGTTCCAGGAGGCAGTGATAACCAGCATTACTTTTCCCCGCTGGCACCTTTGCTGTGGCAGCAAAGCCTGGACATTTGTCTTTTTTGCTCCGGAGGTTGCCGAAAGCGAAAAAAGGTGCTTTTGAGGATGGAGTCCGCAGGAAAGCAGAGAGGGCCAAATTGTCTGTGACATTTGAAGAAGTTCCAGGAGGCAGTGAGAACCAGCATTACTTTTCCCCGCTGGCACCTTTGCTGTGGCAGCAAAAGCTGGACGTTGTCTTTTTTGCTCTGGAAGTTTCCAAAAGCGAAAAAAGGTGCTTTTGAGGATGGAGTCCGCAGGAAAGCAGAGAGGGCCAAATTGTCTGGGGCATTTGAAGAGGTTCCAGGAGGCTGTGAGAACCAGCATTACTTTTCCCCGCTGGCACCTTTGCTGTGGCAGCAAAAGCTGGACGTTTGTCTTTTTTGCTCCTGAGGTTGACGAAAGCGAAAAAAGGTGCTTTTGAGGATGGAGTCCGCAGGAAAGCAGAGAGGGCCAAATTTCTGTGGCATTTGATGGGGTTCCAGGAGGCAGTGAGAACCAGCATCACTTTTCCCCGCTGGCACCTTTGCTGTGGCAGCAAAAGCTGGACGTTTTTCTTTTTCGCTCCTGAGGCTGCCGAAAACGAAAACAGGTGCTTTTGAGGATGGAGTCCGCAGGAAAGCAGAGAGGGCCAAATTGTCTGTGGCATTTGAAGAGGTTCCAGGAGGCAGTGAGAACCAGCATTACTTTTCCCCGCTGGCACCTTTGCTGTGGCAGCAAAAGCTGGACGTTTGTCTTTTTTGCTCCGGAGGTTTCCAAAAGCGAAAACAGGTGCTTTTGAGGATGGAGTCCGCAGGAAAGCAGAGAGGGCCAAATTGTCTGTGGCATTTGAAGAAGTTCCAGGAGGCAGTGAGAACCAGCATCACTTTTCCCCGCTGGCACCTTTGCTGTGGCAGCAAAAGCTTGACGTTTGTCTTTTTCGCTCCGGAGGCTGCCGAAAATGAAAACAGGTGCTTTTGAGGATGGAGTCCGCAGGAAAGCAGAGAGGGCCAAATTGTCTGTGGCATTTGAAAGAGTTCCAGGAAGCAGTGCTAACCAGCTTTACTTTTCCCCGCTGGCACCTTTGCTGTGGCAGCAAAATCTGGACGTTTGTCTTTTTTGCTCCTGAGGTTGCCGAAAGCGAAAACAGGTGCTTTTGAGGATGGAGTCCGCAGGAAAGCAGAGAGGGCCAAATTGTCTGGGGCATTTGAAGGGGTTCCAGGAGGCAGTGAGGACCAGCATCACTTTTCCCCGCTGGCACCTTTGCTGTGGCAGCAAAAGCTGGACGTTTGTCTTTTTTGCTCCGGATGCTGCCAAAAGCGAAAACAGGTGCTTTTGAGGATGGAGTCCGCAGGAAAGCAGAGAGGGCCAAATTGTCTGGGGCATTTGAAAGGGTTCCAGGAGACAGCGAGAACCAGCATTACTTTTCCCCGCTGGCACCTTTGCTGTGGCAGCAAAAGCTGGACGTTTGTCTTTTTTGCTCCTGAGGTTTCCAAAAGCGAAAACAGGTGCTTTTGAGGATGGAGTCCGCAGGAAAGCAGAGAGGGCCAAATTGTCTGTGACATTTGAAGAAGTTCCAGGAGGCAGTGAGAACCAGCATTACTTTTCCCCGCTGGCACCTTTGTTGTGGCAGCAAAAGCTGGACGTTTGTCTTTTTTGCTCCTGAGTTTTCCAAAAGCGAAAAAAGGTGCTTTTGAGGATGGAGTCCGCAGGAAAGCAGAGAGGGCCAAATTGTCTGGGGCATTTGATGGGTTTCCAGTTGGCAGTGAGAACCAGCGTCACTTTTCCCCGCTGGCACCTTTGCTGTTGCAGCAAAAGCTGGACGTTTGTCTTTTTTGCTCCTGAGGCTGCCGAAAGCGAAAAAAGGTGCTTTTGAGGATAGAGTCCGCAGGAAAGCAGAGAGGGCCAAATTGTCTGGGGCATTTGAAAGGGTTCCAGGAGGCAGTGAGAACCAGCATTACTTTTCCCCGCTGGCACCTTTGCTGTGGCAGCAAAAGCTGGACGTTTGTCTTTTTTGCTCCTGAGGTTTCCAAAAGCGAAAACAGGTGCTTTTGAGGATGGAGTCCGCAGGAAAGCAGAGAGGGCCAAATTGTCTGGGGCATTTGAAAGGGTTCTAGGATGCAGTGAGAACCAGCATTACTTTTCCCCGCTGGCACCTTTGCTGTGGCAGCAAAAGCTGGACGTTTGTCTTTTTTGCTCCTGAGGTTTCCAAAAGCGAAAACAGGTGCTTTTGAGAATGGAGTCCGCAGGAAAGCAGAGAGTGCCAAATTGTCTGTGACATTTGAAGAAGTTCCAGGAGGCAGTGAGAACCAGCATTACTTTTCCCCGCTGGCACCTTTGTTGTGGCAGCAAAACCTGGACGTTTGTCTTTTTTGCTCCGGAGGCTGCCGAAAGCGAAAAAAGCTGCTTTTGAGGATGGAGTCCGCAGGAAAGCAGAGAGGGCCAAATTGTCTGGGGCATTTGAAAGGGTTCCAGGAGGCAGTGATAACCAGCATTACTTTTCCCCGCTGGCACCTTTGCTGTGGCAGCAAAAGCTGGACGTTTGTCTTTTTTGCTCCAGATGCTGCCAAAAGCGAAAACAGGTGCTTTTGAGGATGGAGTCCGCAGGAAAGCAGAGAGGGCCAAATTGTCTGTGGCATTTGAAAGAGCTACAGGAAGCAGTGAGGACCAGCATTACTTTTCCCCGCTGGCACCTTTGCTGTGGCAGCAAAACCTGGACGTTTGTCTTTTTTGCTCCGGAGGTTGCCGAAAGCGAAAACAGGTGCTTTTGAGGATGGAGTCCGCAGGAAAGCAGAGAGGGCCAAATTGTCTGTGGCATTTGAAGGGGTTCCAGGAGGCAGTGAGGACCAGCATCACTTTTCCCCGCTGGCACCTTTGCTGTGGCAGCAAAAGCTGGACGTTTGTCTTTTTTGCTCCTGAGGTTGCCGAAAGCGAAAAAAGGTGCTTTTGAGGATGGAGTCCGCACGAAAGCAGAGAGGGCCAAATTGTCTGGGGCATTTGAAAGGGTTCCAGGAGACAGCGAGAACCAGCATTACTTTTCCCCGCTGGCACCTTTGCTGTGGCAGCAAAAGCTGGACGTTTGTCTTTTTACCACCGGAGGGCGCCGAAAGTGAAAACAGGTGCTTTTGAGGATGGAGTCCGCAGGAAAGCAGAGAGGGCCAAATTGTCTGGGGCATTTGAAAGGGTTCCAGGAGGCAGTGAGAACCAACATTACTTTTCCCCGCTGGCACCTTTGCTGTGGCAGCAAAAGCTGGACGTTTGTCTTTTTACCACCGGAGGGCGCCGAAAGCGAAAACAGGTGCTTTTGAGGATGGAGTCCGCAGGAAACAGAGAGTGCCAAATTGTCTGGGGCATTTGAAAGGGTTCCAGGAGACAGCGAGAACCAGCATTACTTTTCCCCGCTGGCACCTTTGCTGTGGCAGCAAAAGCTGGACGTTTGTCTTTTTACCACCGGAGGGCGCCGAAAGCGAAAACAGGTGCTTTTGAGGATGGAGTCCACAGGAAAGCAGAGAGGGCCAAATTGTCTGTGGCATTTGAAAGGGTTCCAGGAGGCAGTGAGAGCCAGTATTACTTTTCCCCGCTGGCACCTTTGCTGTGGCAGCAAAAGCTGGACGTTTGCCTTTTTTGCTCCAGAGGTTTCCAAAAGCGAAAACAGGTGCTTTTGAGGATGGAGTCCGCAGGAAAGCAGAGAGGGCCAAATTTTTTGTGGCATTTGATGGGGTTCCAGGAGGCAGTGAGAACCAGCATTACTTTTCCCCGCTGGCACCTTTGCTGTGGCAGCAAAACCTGGACGTTTGTCTTTTTTGCTCCGGAGGTTTCCAAAAGCGAAAACAGGTGCTTTTGAGGATGGAGTCCACAGGAAAGCAGAGAGGGCCAAATTGTCTGTGGCATTTGAAGAAGTTCCAGGAGGCAGTGAGAACCAGCATCACTTTTCCCCGCTGGCACCTTTGCTGTGGCAGCAAAAGCTGGACGTTTGTCTTTTTCGCTCCGGAGGCTGCCGAAAATGAAAAAAGGTGCTTTTGAGGATGGAGTCCGCAGGAAAGCAGAGAGGGCCAAATTGTCTGGGGCATTTGAAAGAGTTCCAGGAAGCAGTGCTAACCAGCATTACTGTTCCCCGCTGGCACCTTTGCTGTGGCAGCAAAAGCTGGACGTTTGTCTTTTTTGCTCCGGAGGTTGCCGAAAGCGAAAACAGGTGCTTTTGAGGATGGAGTCCGCAGGAAAGCAGAGAGGGCCAAATTGTCTGGGGCATTTGAAGGGGTTCCAGGAGGCAGTGAGGACCAGCATCACTTTTCCCCGCTGGCACCTTTGCTGTGGCAGCAAAAGCTGGACGTTTGTCTTTTTTGCTCCGGAGGCTGCCGAAAGCGAAAAAAGGTGCTTTTGAGGATAGAGTCCGCAGGAAAGCAGAGAGGGCCAAATTGTCTGGGGCATTTGAAAGGGTTCCAGGAGGCAGTGAGAACCAGCATTACTTTTCCCCGCTGGCACCTTTGCTGTGGCAGCAAAACCTGGACGTTTGTCTTTTTTGCTCCTGAGGTTTCCAAAAGCGAAAACAGGTGCTTTTGAGGATGGAGTCCGCAGGAAACAGAGAGTGCCAAATTGTCTGGGGCATTTGAAAGGGTTCCAGGAGACAGCGAGAACCAGCATTACTTTTCCCCGCTGGCACCTTTGCTGTGGCAGCAAAAGCTGGACGTTTGTCTTTTTACCACCGGAGGGCGACGAAAGCGAAAACAGGTGCTTTTGAGGATGGAGTCCGCAGGAAAGAAGAGAGGGCCAAATTGTCTGTGACATTTGAAGAAGTTCCAGGAGGCAGTGAGAACCAGCATTACTTTTCCCCGCTGGCACCTTTGCTGTGGCAGCAAAAGCTGGACGTTGTCTTTTTTGCTCCGGAAGTTTCCAAAAGCGAAAAAAGGTGCTTTTGAGGATGGAGTCCGCAGGAAAGCAGAGAGGGCCAAATTGTCTGGGGCATTTGAAGAGGTTCGTAGAGGCTGTGAGAACCAGCATTACTTTTCCCCGCTGGCACCTTTGTTGTGGCAGCCAAAGCTGGACGTTTGTCTTTTTTGCTCCTGAGGTTGCCGAAAGCGAAAACAGGTGCTTTTGAGGATGGAGTCCGCAGGAAAGCAGAGAGGGCCAAATTGTCTGTGGCATTTGATGGGGTTCCAGGAGGCAGTGAGAACCAGCATCACTTTTCCCCGCTGGCACCTTTGCTGTGGCAGCAAAACGTGGACGTTTGTCTTCTTTGCTCCGGAGGCTGCCGAAAGCGAAAAAAGGTGCTTTTGAGGATGGAGTCTGCAGGAAAGCAGAGAGGGCCAAATTGTCTGGGGCATTTGAGAGGGTTCCAGGAGGCAGTGAGAACCAGCATTACTTTTCCCCGCTGGCGCCTTTGCTGTGGCAGCAAAATCTGGACGTTTGTCTTTTTTGCTCCGGAGGTTGCCGAAAGCGAAAACAGGTGCTTTTAAGGATGGAGTCCGCAGGAAAGCAAAGAGGGCCAAATTGTCTGGGGCATTTGAAAGGGTTCCAGGAGGCAGTGATAACCAGCATTACTTTTCCCCGCTGGCACCTTTGCTGTGGCAGCAAAGCCTGGACATTTGTCTTTTTTGCTCCGGAGGTTGCCGAAAGCGAAAAAAGGTGCTTTTGAGGATGGAGTCCGCAGGAAAGCAGAGAGGGCCAAATTGTCTGTGACATTTGAAGAAGTTCCAGGAGGCAGTGAGAACCAGCATTACTTTTCCCCGCTGGCACCTTTGCTGTGGCAGCAAAAGCTGGACGTTGTCTTTTTTGCTCCGGAAGTTTCCAAAAGCGAAAAAAGGTGCTTTTGAGGATGGAGTCCGCAGGAAAGCAGAGAGGGCCAAATTGTCTGGGGCATTTGAAGAGGTTCCAGGAGGCTGTGAGAACCAGCATTACTTTTCCCCGCTGGCACCTTTGCTGTGGCAGCAAAAGCTGGACGTTTGTCTTTTTTGCTCCTGAGGTTGACGAAAGCGAAAAAAGGTGCTTTTGAGGATGGAGTCCGCAGGAAAGCAGAGAGGGCCAAATTTCTGTGGCATTTGATGGGGTTCCAGGAGGCAGTGAGAACCAGCATCACTTTTCCCCGCTGGCACCTTTGCTGTGGCAGCAAAAGCTGGACGTTTGTCTTTTTCGCTCCTGAGGCTGCCGAAAACGAAAACAGGTGCTTTTGAGGATGGAGTCCGCAGGAAAGCAGAGAGGGCCAAATTGTCTGTGGCATTTGAAGAGGTTCCAGGAGGCAGTGAGAACCAGCATTACTTTTCCCCGCTGGCACCTTTCCTGTGGCAGCAAAAGCTGGACGTTTGTCTTTTTTGCTCCGGAGGTTTCCAAAAGCGAAAACAGGTGCTTTTGAGGATGGAGTCCGCAGGAAAGCAGAGAGGGCCAAATTGTCTGTGGCATTTGAAGAAGTTCCAGGAGGCAGTGAGAACCAGCATCACTTTTCCCCGCTGGCACCTTTGCTGTGGCAGCAAAAGCTTGACGTTTGTCTTTTTCGCTCCGGAGGCTGCCGAAAATGAAAACAGGTGCTTTTGAGGATGGAGTCCGCAGGAAAGCAGAGAGGGCCAAATTGTCTGGGGCATTTGAAAGAGTTCCAGGAAGCAGTGCTAACCAGCTTTACTTTTCCCCGCTGGCACCTTTGCTGTGGCAGCAAACCTGGACGTTTGTCTTTTTTGCTCCTGAGGTTGCCGAAAGCGAAAACAGGTGCTTTTGAGGATGGAGTCCGCAGGAAAGCAGAGAGGGCCAAATTGTCTGGGGCATTTGAAGGGGTTCCAGGAGGCAGTGAGGACCAGCATCACTTTTCCCCGCTGGCACCTTTGCTGTGGCAGCAAAAGCTGGACGTTTGTCTTTTTTGCTCCGGAGGCTGCCGAAAGCGAAAAAAGGTGCTTTTGAGGATAGAGTCCGCAGGAAAGCAGAGAGGGCCAAATTGTCTGGGGCATTTGAAAGGGTTCCAGGAGGCAGTGAGAACCAGCATTACTTTTCCCCGCTGGCACCTTTGCTGTGGCAGCAAAAGCTGGACGTTTGTCTTTTTACCACCGGAGGGCGCCGAAAGCGAAAACAGGTGCTTTTGAGGATGGAGTCCGCAGGAAAGCAGAGAGGGCCAAATTGTCTGGGGCATTTGAAGAGTTCCAGGAGGCAGTGAGAACCAGCATTACTTTTCCCCGCTGGCACCTTTGCTGTGGCAGCAAAAGCTGGACGTTTGTCTTTTTTGCTCCGGAGGTTGCCGAAAGCGAAAACAGGTGCTTTTGAGGATGGAGTCTGCAGGAAAGCAGAGAGGGCCAAATTGTCTGGGGCATTTGAGAGGGTTCCAGGAGGCAGTGAGAACCAGCATTACTTTTCCCCGCTGGCGCCTTTGCTGTGGCAGCAAAATCTGGACGTTTGTCTTTTTTGCTCCGGAGGTTGCCGAAAGCGAAAAAAGGTGCTTTTGAGGATGGAGTCCGCAGGAAAGCAGAGAGGGCCAAATTGTCTGGGGCATTTGAAAGGGTTCCAGGAGACAGCGAGAACCAGCATTACGTTTCCCCGCTGGCACCTTTGCTGTGGCAGCAAAAGCTGGACGTTTGTCTTTTTTGCTCCTGAGGTTTCCAAAAGCGAAAACAGGTGCTTTTGAGGATGGAGTCCGCAGGAAAGCAGAGAGGGCCAAATTGTCTGTGACATTTGAAGAAGTTCCAGGAGGCAGTGAGAACCAGCATTACTTTTCCCCGCTGGCACCTTTGTTGTGGCAGCAAAAGCTGGACGTTTGTCTTTTTTGCTCCTGAGTTTTCCAAAAGCGAAAAAAGGTGCTTTTGAGGATGGAGTCCGCAGGAAAGCAGAGAGGGCCAAATTGTCTGGGGCATTTGATGGGTTTCCAGTTGGCAGTGAGAACCAGCGTCACTTTTCCCCGCTGGCACCTTTGCTGTTGCAGCAAAAGCTGGACGTTTGTCTTTTTTGCTCCTGAGGCTGCCGAAAGCGAAAAAAGGTGCTTTTGAGGATAGAGTCCGCAGGAAAGCAGAGAGGGCCAAATTGTCTGGGGCATTTGAAAGGGTTCCAGGAGGCAGTGAGAACCAGCATTACTTTTCCCCGCTGGCACCTTTGCTGTGGCAGCAAAAGCTGGACGTTTGTCTTTTTTGCTCCTGAGGTTTCCAAAAGCGAAAACAGGTGCTTTTGAGGATGGAGTCCGCACGAAAGCAGAGAGGGCCAAATTGTCTGGGGCATTTGAAAGGGTTCTAGGATGCAGTGAGAACCAGCATTACTTTTCCCCGCTGGCACCTTTGCTGTGGCAGCAAAAGCTGGACGTTTGTCTTTTTTGCTCCTGAGGTTTCCAAAAGCGAAAACAGGTGCTTTTGAGAATGGAGTCCGCAGGAAAGCAGAGAGTGCCAAATTGTCTGTGACATTTGAAGAAGTTCCAGGAGGCAGTGAGAACCAGCATTACTTTTCCCCGCTGGCACCTTTGTTGTGGCAGCAAAACCTGGACGTTTGTCTTTTTTGCTCCGGAGGCTGCCGAAAGCGAAAACAGGTGCTTTTGAGGATGGAGTCCGCAGGAAAGCAGAGAGGGCCAAATTGTCTGGGGCATTTGAAAGGGTTCCAGGAGGCAGTGAGAACCAGCATTACTTTTCCCCGCTGGCACCTTTGCTGTGGCAGCAAAAGCTGGACGTTTGTCTTCTTTGCTCCGGAGGTTGCCGAAAGCGAAAAAAGCTGCTTTTGAGGATGGAGTCCGCAGGAAAGCAGAGAGGGCCAAATTGTCTGGGGCATTTGAAAGGGTTCCAGGAGGCAGTGATAACCAGCATTACTTTTCCCCGCTGGCACCTTTGCTGTGGCAGCAAAAGCTGGACGTTTGTCTTTTTTGCTCCAGATGCTGCCAAAAGCGAAAACAGGTGCTTTTGAGGATGGAGTCCGCAGGAAAGCAGAGAGGGCCAAATTGTCTGTGGCATTTGAAAGAGCTACAGGAAGCAGTGAGGACCAGCATTACTTTTCCCCGCTGGCACCTTTGCTGTGGCAGCAAAACCTGGACGTTTGTCTTTTTTGCTCCGGAGGTTGCCGAAAGCGAAAACAGGTGCTTTTGAGGATGGAGTCCGCAGGAAAGCAGAGAGGGCCAAATTGTCTGGGGCATTTGAAGGGGTTCCAGGAGGCAGTGAGGACCAGCATCACTTTTCCCCGCTGGCACCTTTGCTGTGGCAGCAAAAGCTGGACGTTTGTCTTTTTTGCTCCTGAGGTTGCCGAAAGCGAAAAAAGGTGCTTTTGAGGATGGAGTCCGCACGAAAGCAGAGAGGGCCAAATTGTCTGGGGCATTTGAAAGGGTTCCAGGAGACAGCGAGAACCAGCATTACTTTTCCCCGCTGGCACCTTTGCTGTGGCAGCAAAAGCTGGACGTTTGTCTTTTTACCACCGGAGGGCGCCGAAAGTGAAAACAGGTGCTTTTGAGGATGGAGTCCGCAGGCAAGCAGAGAGGGCCAAATTGTCTGGGGCATTTGAAAGGGTTCCAGGAGGCAGTGAGAACCAACATTACTTTTCCCCGCTGGCACCTTTGCTGTGGCAGCAAAAGCTGGACGTTTGTCTTTTTACCACCGGAGGGCGCCGAAAGCGAAAACAGGTGCTTTTGAGGATGGAGTCCGCAGGAAACAGAGAGTGCCAAATTGTCTGGGGCATTTGAAAGGGTTCCAGGAGACAGCGAGAACCAGCATTACTTTTCCCCGCTGGCACCTTTGCTGTGGCAGCAAAAGCTGGACGTTTGTCTTTTTACCACCGGAGGGCGCCGAAAGCGAAAACAGGTGCTTTTGAGGATGGAGTCCACAGGAAAGCAGAGAGGGCCAAATTGTCTGTGGCATTTGAAAGGGTTCCAGGAGGCAGTGAGAGCCAGTATTACTTTGCCCCGCTGGCACCTTTGCTGTGGCAGCAAAAGCTGGACGTTTGCCGTTTTTGCTCCAGAGGTTTCCTAAAGCGAAAACAGGTGCTTTTGAGGATGGAGTCCGCAGGAAAGCAGAGAGGGCCAAATTGTCTGTTACATTTGAAGAAGTTCCAGGAGGCAGTGAGAACCAGCATTACTTTTCCCCGCTGGCACCTTTGCTGTGGCAGCAAAAGCTGGACGTTGTCTTTTTTGCTCCGGAATTTTCCAAAAGCGAAAAAAGGTGCTTTTGAGGATGGAGTCCGCAGGAAAGCAGAGAGGGCCAAATTGTCTGGGGCATTTGAAAGGGTTCCAGGAGGCAGTGAGAACCAGCATTACTTTTCCCCGCTGGCACCTTTGTTGTGGCAGCAAAAGCTGGACGTTTGTCTTTTTTGCTCCTGAGTTTTCCAAAAGCTAAAAAAGGTGCTTTTGAGGATGGAGTCCGCAGGAAAGCAGAGAGGGCCAAATTGTCTGTGGCATTTGATGGGGTTCCAGGAGGCAGTGAGAACCAGCATTACTTTTCCCTGCTGGCACCTTTGCTGTGGCAGCAAAAGCTGGACGTTTGTCTTTTTCGCTCTGGAGGCTGCCGAAAACGAAAACAGGTGCTTTTGAGGATGGAGTCCGCAGGAAAGCAGAGAGGGCCAAATTGTCTGTGGCATTTTAAAGAGCTACAGGAAGCAGTGAGGACCAGCATTACTTTTCCCCGCTGGCACCTTTGCTGTGGCAGCAAAACCTGGACGTTTGTCTTTTTTGCTCCGGAGGTTGCCGAAAGCGAAAACAGGTGCTTTTGAGGATGGAGTCCGCAGGAAAGCAGAGAGGGCCAAATTGTCTGGGGCATTTGAAAGGGTTCCAGGAGACAGCGAGAACCAGCATTACTTTTCCCCGCTGGCACCTTTGCTGTGGCAGCAAAAGCTGGACGTTTGTCTTTTTTGCTCCTGAGGTTTCCAAAAGCGAAAACAGGTGCTTTTGAGGATGGAGTCCGCAGGAAAGCAGAGAGGGCCAAATTGTCTGTGACATTTGAAGAAGTTCCAGGAGGCAGTGAAAACCAGCATTACTTTTCCCCGCTTGCACCTTTGTTGTGGCAGCAAAAGCTGGACGTTTGTCTTTTTGCTCCTGAGTTTTCCAAAAGCGAAAAAAGGTGCTTTTGAGGATGGAGTCCGCAGGAAAGCAGAGAGGGCCAAATTGTCTGGGGTATTTGATGGGTTTCTAGTTGGCAGTGAGAACCAGCGTCACTTTTCCCCGCTGGCACCTTTGCTGTGGCAGCAAAAGCTGGACGTTTGTCTTTTTTGCTCCGGAGGTTTCCAAAAGCGAAAACAGGTGCTTTTGAGGATGGAGTCCGCACGAAAGCAGAGAGGGCCAAATTGTCTGGGGCATTTGAAAGGGTTCTAGGAGGCAGTGAGAACCAGCATTACTTTTCCCCGCTGGCACCTTTGCTGTGGCAGCAAAAGCTGGACGTTTGTCTTTTTTGCTCCTGAGGTTTCCAAAAGCGAAAACAGGTGCTTTTGAGGATGGAGTCCGCAGGAAAGCAGAGAGTGCCAAATTGTCTGTGACATTTGAAGAAGTTCCAGGAGGCAGTGAGAACCAGCATTACTTTTCCCCGCTGGCACCTTTGTTGTGGCAGCAAAACCTGGACGTTTGTCTTTTTTGCTCCGGAGGCTGCCGAAAGCGAAAAAAGGTGCTTTTGAGGATGGAGTCCGCAGGAAAGCAGAGAGGGCCAAATTGTCTGGGGCATTTGAAAGGGTTCCAGGAGGCAGTGAGAACCAGCATTACTTTTCCCCGCTGGCACCTTTGCTGTGGCAGCAAAAGCTGGACGTTTGTCTTCTTTGCTCCGGAGGTTGCCGAAAGCGAAAAAAGGTGCTTTTGAAGATGGAGTCCGCAGGAAAGCAGAGAGGGCCAAATTGTCTGGGGCATTTGAAAGGGTTCCAGGAGGCAGTGAGAACCAGCATTACTTTTCCCCGCTGGCACCTTTGCTGTGGCAGCAAAATCTGGACGTTTGTCTTTTTTGCTCCGGATGCTGCCAAAAGCGAAAACAGGTGCTTTTGAGGATGGAGTCCGCAGGAAAGCAGAGAGGGCCAAATTGTCTGTGGCATTTGAAGGGGTTCCAGGAGGCAGTGAGGACCAGCATCACTTTTCCCCGCTGGCACCTTTGCTGTGGCAGCAAAAGCTGGACGTTTGTCTTTTTTGCTCCGGAGGTTGCCGAAAGCGAAAACAGGTGCTTTTGAGGATGGAGTCCGCAGGAAAGCAGAGAGGGCCAAATTGTCTGTGGCATTTGAAAGGGTTCCAGGAGGCAGTGAGAACCAGCATTACTTTTCCCCGCTGGCACCTTTGCTGTGGCAGCAAAAGCTGGACGTTTGTCTTTTTTGCTCCTGAGGTTTCCAAAAGCGAAAACAGGTGCTTTTGAGGATGGAGTCCGCAGGAAAGCAGAGAGGGCCAAATTGTCTGTGACATTTGAAGAAGTTCCAGGAGGCAGTGAGAACCAGCATTACTTTTCCCCGCTGGCACCTTTGCTGTGGCAGCAAAAGCTGGACGTTGTCTTTTTTGCTCCGGAAGTTTCCAAAAGCGAAAAAAGGTGCTTTTGAGGATGGAGTCCGCAGGAAAGCAGAGAGGGCCAAATTGTCTGGGGCATTTGAAGAGGTTCCAGGAGGCAGTGAGAACCAGCATTACTTTTCCCCGCTGGCACCTTTGCTGTGGCAGCAAAAGCTGGACGTTTGTCTTTTTACCACCGGAGGGCGCCGAAAGCGAAAACAGGTGCTTTTGAGGATGGAGTCCGCAGGAAAGCAGAGAGGGCCAAATTGTCTGGGGCATTTGAAAGGGTTCCAGGAGGCAGTGAGAACCAACATTACTTTTCCCCGCTGGCACCTTTGCTGTGGCAGCAAAAGCTGGACGTTTGTCTTTTTTGTTCCTGAGTTTTCCAAAAGCGAAAAAAGGTGCTTTTGAGGATGGAGTCCGCAGGAAAGCAGAGAGGGCCAAATTTTCTGTGGCATTTGATGGGGTTCCAGGAGGCAGTGAGAACCAGCATTACTTTTCCCCGCTGGCACCTTTGCTGTGGCAGCAAAACCTGGACGTTTGTCTTTTTCGCTTCGGAGGCTGCCGAAAATGAAAAAAGGTGCTTTTGAGGATGGAGTCCGCAGGAAAGCAGAGAGGGCCAAATTGTCTGTGGCATTTGAAAGAGTTCCAGGAAGCAGTGCTAACCAGCATCACTTTTCCCCGCTGGCACCTTTGCTGTGGCAGCAAAAGCTGGACGTTTGTCTTTTTTGCTCCGGAGGCTGCCGAAAGCGAAAAAAGGTGCTTTTGAGGATAGAGTCCGCAGGAAAGCAGAGAGGGCAAAATTGTCTGGGGCATTTGAAAGGGTTCCAGGAGGCAGTGAGAACCAGCATTACTTTTCCCCGCTGGCACCTTTGCTGTGGCAGCAAAAGCTGGACGTTTGTATTTTTTGCTCCTGAGGTTTCCAAAAGCGAAAACAGGTGCTTTTGAGGATGGAGTCCGCACGAAAGCAGAGAGGGCCAAATTGTCTGTGACATTTGAAGAAGTTCCAGGAGGCAGTGAGAACCAGCATTACTTTTCCCCGCTGGCACCTTTGTTTTGGCAGCAAAACCTGGACGTTTGTCTTTTTTGCTCCGGAGGCTGCCGAAAGCGAAAACAGGTGCTTTTGAGGATGGAGTCCGCAGGAAAGCAGAGAGGGCCAAATTGTCTGGGGCATTTGAAGAGGTTCCAGGAGGCTGTGAGAACCAGCATTACTTTTCCCCGCTGGCACCTTTGCTGTGGCAGCAAAAGCTGGACGTTTGTCTTCTTTGCTCCGGAGGCTGCCGAAAGCGAAAACAGGTGCTTTTGAGGATGGAGTCCGCAGGAAAGCAGAGAGGGCCAAATTGTCTGGGGCATTTGAAAGGGTTCCAGGAGGCAGTGATAACCAGCATTACTTTTCCCCGCTGGCACCTTTGCTGTGGCAGCAAAAGCTGGACGTTTGTCTTTTTTGCTCCGGATGCTGCCAAAAGCGAAAACAGGTGCTTTTGAGGATGGAGTCCGCAGGAAAGCAGAGAGGGCCAAATTGTCTGTGGCATTTGAAGGGGTTCCAGGAGGCAGTGAGGACCAGCATCACTTTTCCCCGCTGGCACCTTTGCTGTGGCAGCAAAAGCTGGACGTTTGTCTTTTTTGCTCCGGAGGTTGCCGAAAGCGAAAAAAGGTGCTTTTGAGGATGGAGTCCGCAGGAAAGCAGAGAGGGCCAAATTGTCTGGGGCATTTGAAAGGGTTCCAGGAGGCAGTGAGAACCAACATTACTTTTCCCCGCTGGCACCTTTGCTGTGGCAGCAAAAGCTGGACGTTTGTCTTTTTACCACCGGAGGGCGCCGAAAGCGAAAACAGGTGCTTTTGAGGATGGAGTCCGCAGGAAAGCAGAGAGGGCCAAATTGTCTGTTACATTTGAAGAAGTTCCAGGAGGCAGTGAGAACCAGCATTACTTTTCCCCGCTGGCACCTTTGCTGTGGCAGCAAAAGCTGGACGTTGTCTTTTTTGCTCCGGAAGTTTCGAAAAGCGAAAAAAGGTGCTTTTGAGGATGGAGTCCGCAGGAAAGCAGAGAGGGCCAAATTGTCTGGGGCATTTGAAGAGGTTCCAGGAGGCAGTGAGAACCAGCATTACTTTTCCCCGCTGGCACCTTTGCTGTGGCAGCAAAACCTGGACGTTTGTCTTTTTTGCTCCGGAGGCTGCCGAAAGCGAAAAAAGGTGCTTTTGAGGATGGAGTCCGCAGGAAAGCAGAGAGGGCCAAATTGTCTGGGGCATTTGAAAGGGTTCCAGGAGGCAGTGAGAACCAGCATTACTTTTCCCCGCTGGCACCTTTGCTGTGGCAGCAAAAGCTGGACGTTTGTCTTCTTTGCTCCGGAGGTTGCCGAAAGCGAAAACAGGTGCTTTTGAAGATGGAGTCCGCAGGAAAGCAGAGAGGGCCAAATTGTCTGGGGCATTTGAAAGGGTTCCAGGAGGCAGTGATAACCAGCATTACTTTTCCCCGCTGGCACCTTTGCTGTGGCAGCAAAATCTGGACGTTTGTCTTTTTTGCTCCGGATGCTGCCAAAAGCGAAAACAGGTGCTTTTGAGGATGGAGTCCGCAGGAAAGCAGAGAGGGCCAAATTGTCTGTGGCATTTGAAGGGGTTCCAGGAGGCAGTGAGGACCAGCATCACTTTTCCCCGCTGGCACCTTTGCTGTGGCAGCAAAAGCTGGACGTTTGTCTTTTTTGCTCCGGAGGTTGCCGAAAGCGAAAACAGGTGCTTTTGAGGATGGAGTCCGCAGGAAAGCAGAGAGGGCCAAATTGTCTGTGGCATTTGAAAGGGTTCCAGGAGGCAGTGAGAACCAGCATTACTTTTCCCCGCTGGCACCTTTGCTGTGGCAGCAAAAGCTGGACGTTTGTCTTTTTTGCTCCTGAGGTTTCCAAAAGCGAAAACAGGTGCTTTTGAGGATGGAGTCCGCAGGAAAGCAGAGAGGGCCAAATTGTCTGTTACATTTGAAGAAGTTCCAGGAGGCAGTGAGAACCAGCATTACTTTTCCCCGCTGGCACCTTTGCTGTGGCAGCAAAAGCTGGACGTTGTCTTTTTTGCTCCGGAAGTTTCCAAAAGCGAAAAAAGGTGCTTTTGAGGATGGAGTCCGCAGGAAAGCAGAGAGGGCCAAATTGTCTGGGGCATTTGAAGAGGTTCCAGGAGGCAGTGAGAACCAGCATTACTTTTCCCCGCTGGCACCTTTGCTGTGGCAGCAAAAGCTGGACGTTTGTCTTTTTTGCTCCTGAGTTTTCCAAAAGCTAAAAAAGGTGCTTTTGAGGATGGAGTCCGCAGGAAAGCAGAGAGGGCCAAATTGTCTGTGGCATTTGATGGGGTTCCAGGAGGCAGTGAGAACCAGCATTACTTTTCCCCGCTGGCACCTTTGCTGTGGCAGCAAAAGCTGGACGTTTGTCTTTTTACCACCGGAGGGCGCCGAAAGCGAAAACAGGTGCTTTTGAGGATGGAGTCCGCAGGAAAGCAGAGAGGGCCAAATTGTCTGTAACATTTGAAGAAGTTCCAGGAGGCAGTGAGAACCAGCATTACTTTTCCCCGCTGGCACCTTTGTTGTGGCAGCAAAACCTGGACGTTTGTCTTTTTTGCTCCGGAGTTTTCCAAAAGCGAAAAAAGGTGCTTTTGAGGATGGAGTCCGCAGGAAAGCAGAGAGGGCCAAATTGTCTGGGGTATTTGATGGGTTTCCAGTTGGCAGTGAGAACCAGCGTCACTTTTCCCCGCTGGCACCTTTGCTGTGGCAGCAAAAGCTGGACGTTTGTCTTTTTTGCTCCGGAGGTTTCCAAAAGCGAAAACAGGTGCTTTTGAGGATGGAGTCCGCAGGAAAGCAGAGAGTGCCAAATTGTCTGTGGCATTTGAAGAAGTTCCAGGAGGCTGTGAGAACCAGCATTACTTTTCCCCGCTGGCACCTTTGTTGTGGCAGCAAAACCTGGACGTTTGTCTTTTTTGCTCCGGAGGCTGCCGAAAGCGAAAAAAGTTGCTTTTGAGGATGGAGTCCGCAGGAAAGCAGAGAGGGCCAAATTGTCTGGGGCATTTGAAAGGGTTCCAGGAGGCAGTGAGAACCAGCATTACTTTTCCCCGCTGGCACCTTTGCTGTGGCAGCAAAAGCTGGACGTTTGTCTTCTTTGCTCCGGAGGCTGCCGAAAGCGAAAACAGGTGCTTTTGAGGATGGAGTCCGCAGGAAAGCAGAGAGGGCCAAATTGTCTGGGGCATTTGAAAGGGTTCCAGGAGGCAGTGATAACCAGCATTACTTTTCCCCGCTGGCACCTTTGCTGTGGCAGCAAAAGCTGGACGTTTGTCTTTTTTGCTCCGGATGCTGCCAAAAGCGAAAACAGGTGCTTTTGAGGATGGAGTCCGCAGGAAAGCAGAGAGGGCCAAATTGTCTGTGGCATTTGAAGGGGTTCCAGGAGGCAGTGAGGACCAGCATCACTTTTCCCCGCTGGCACCTTTGCTGTGGCAGCAAAAGCTGGACGTTTGTCTTTTTTGCTCCGGAGGTTGCCGAAAGCGAAAAAAGGTGCTTTTGAGGATGGAGTCCGCAGGAAAGCAGAGAGGGCCAAATTGTCTGGGGCATTTGAAAGGGTTCCAGGAGACAGCGAGAACCAGCATTACTTTTCCCCGCTGGCACCTTTGCTGTGGCAGCAAAAGCTGGACGTTTGTCTTTTTACCACCGGAGGGCGCCGAAAGCGAAAACAGGTGCTTTTGAGGATGGAGTCCGCAGGAAAGCAGAGAGGGCCAAATTGTCTGGGGCATTTGAAAGGGTTCCAGGAGGCAGTGAGAACCAACATTACTTTTCCCCGCTGGCACCTTTGCTGTGGCAGCAAAAGCTGGACGTTTGTCTTTTTACCACCAGAGGGCGCCGAAAGTGAAAACAGGTGCTTTTGAGGATGGAGTCCACAGGAAAGCAGAGAGGGCCAAATTGTCTGTGGCATTTGAATGGGTTCCAGGAGGCAGTGAGAACCAGTATTACTTTTCCCCGCTGGCACCTTTGCTGTGGCAGCAAAAGCTGGACGTTTGTCTTTTTTGTTCCTGAGTTTTCCAAAAGCGAAAAAAGGTGCTTTTGAGGATGGAGTCCGCAGGAAAGCAGAGAGGGCCAAATTTTCTGTGGCATTTGATGGGGTTCCAGGAGGCAGTGAGAACCAGCATTACTTTTCCCCGCTGGCACCTTTGCTGTGGCAGCAAAACCTGGACGTTTGTCTTTTTCGCTTCGGAGGCTGCCGAAAATGAAAAAAGGTGCTTTTGAGGATGGAGTCCGCAGGAAAGCAGAGAGGGCCAAATTGTCTGTGGCATTTGAAAGAGTTCCAGGAAGCAGTGCTAACCAGCATCACTTTTCCCCGCTGGCACCTTTGCTGTGGCAGCAAAAGCTGGACGTTTGTCTTTTTTGCTCCGGAGGCTGCCGAAAGCGAAAAAAGGTGCTTTTGAGGATAGAGTCCGCAGGAAAGCAGAGAGGGCAAAATTGTCTGGGCATTTGAAAGGGTTCCAGGAGGCAGTGAGAACCAGCATTACTTTTCCCCGCTGGCACCTTTGCTGTGGCAGCAAAAGCTGGACGTTTGTCTTTTTTGCTCCTGAGGTTTTCCAAAAGCGAAAACAGGTGCTTTTGAGGATGGAGTCCGCACGAAAGCAGAGAGGGCCAAATTGTCTGTGACATTTGAAGAAGTTCCAGGAGGCAGTGAGAACCAGCATTACTTTTCCCGCTGGCACCTTTGTTTTGGCAGCAAACCTGGACGTTTGTCTTTTTTGCTCCGGAGGCTGCCGAAAGCGAAAACAGGTGCTTTTGAGGATGGAGTCCGCAGGAAAGCGAGAGGGCCAAATTGTCTGGGGCATTTGAAGAGGTTCCAGGAGGCTGTGAGAACCAGCATTACTTTTCCCCGCTGGCACCTTTGCTGTGGCAGCAAAAGCTGGACGTTTGTCTTCTTTGCTCCGGAGGTGTCCGAAAGCGAAAAAAGCTGCTTTTGAGGATGGAGTCCGCAGGAAAGCAGAGAGGGCCAAATTGTCTGGGGCATTTGAAAGGGTTCCAGGAGGCAGTGATAACCAGCATTACTTTTCCCCGCTGGCACCTTTGCTGTGGCAGCAAAAGCTGGACGTTTGTCTTTTTTGCTCCGGATGCTGCCAAAAGCGAAAACAGGTGCTTTTGAGGATGGAGTCCGCAGGAAAGCAGAGAGGGCCAAATTGTCTGTGGCATTTGAAGGGGTTCCAGGAGGCAGTGAGGACCAGCATCACTTTTCCCCGCTGGCACCTTTGCTGTGGCAGCAAAAGCTGGACGTTTGTCTTTTTTGCTCCGGAGGTTGCCGAAAGCGAAAAAAGGTGCTTTTGAGGATGGAGTCCGCAGGAAAGCAGAGAGGGCCAAATTGTCTGGGGCATTTGAAAGGGTTCCAGGAGACAGCGAGAACCAGCATTACTTTTCCCCGCTGGCACCTTTGCTGTGGCAGCAAAAGCTGGACGTTTGTCTTTTTACCACCGGAGAGCGCCGAAAGTGAAAACAGGTGCTTTTGAGGATGGAGTCCGCAGGAAAGCAGAGAGGGCCAAATTGTCTGTGGCATTTGAAAGGGTTCCAGGAGGCAGTGAGAACCAACATTACTTTTCCCCGCTGGCACCTTTGCTGTGGCAGCAAAAGCTGGACGTTTGTCTTTTTTGTTTCCTGAGTTTTCCAAAAGCGAAAAAGGTGCTTTTGAGGATGGAGTCCGCAGGAAAGCAGAGAGGGCCAAATTTTCTGTGGCATTTGATGGGGTTCCAGGAGGCAGTGAGAACCAGCATTACTTTTCCCCGCTGGCACCTTTGCTGTGGCAGCAAAACCTGGACGTTTGTCTTTTTCGCTTCGGAGGCTGCCGAAAATGAAAAAAGGTGCTTTTGAGGATGGAGTCCGCAGGAAAGCAGAGAGGGCCAAATTGTCTGTGGCATTTGAAAGAGTTCCAGGAAGCAGTGCTAACCAGCATCACTTTTCCCCGCTGGCACCTTTGCTGTGGCAGCAAAGCTTGGACGTTTGTCTTTTTTGCTCCGGAGGCTGCCGAAAGCGAAAAAAGGTGCTTTTGAGGATAGGAGTCCGCAGGAAAGCAGAGGAGGGCAAAATTGTCTGGGGCATTTGAAAGGGTCCAGGAGGCAGTGAGAACCAGCATTACTTTTCCCCGCTGGCACCTTTGCTGTGGCAGCAAAAGCTGGACGTTGTCTTTTTTGCTCCGGAGGTTTTCCAAAAGCGAAAACAGGTGCTTTTGAGGATGGAGTCCCGACGAAAGCAGAGAGGGCCAATTGTCTGGGGCATTTGAAGAGGTTCCAGGAGGCTGTGAGAACCAGCATTACTTTTCCCCGCTGGCACCTTTGCTGTGGCAGCAAAGCTGGACGTTTGTCTTCTTTGCTCCGGAGGCTGCCGAAAGCGAAAACAGGTGCTTTTGAGGATGGAGTCCGCAGGAAAGCAGAGAGGGCCAAATTGTCTGGGGCATTTGAAAGGGTTCCAGGAGGCAGTGATAACCAGCATTACTTTTCCCCGCTGGCACCTTTGCTGTGGCAGCAAAAGCTGGACGTTTGTCTTTTTTGCTCCGGATGCTGCCAAAAGCGAAAACAGGTGCTTTTGAGGATGGAGTCCGCAGGAAAAAGCAGAGAGGGCCAAATTGTCTGTGGCATTTGAAGGGGTTCCAGGAGGCAGTGAGGACCAGCATCACTTTTCCCCGCTGGCACCTTTGCTGTGGCAGCAAAAGCTGGACGTTTGTCTTTTTTGCTCCGGAGGTTGCCGAAAGCGAAAAAAGGTGCTTTTGAGGATGGAGTCCGCAGGAAAGCAGAGAGGGCCAAATTGTCTGGGGCATTTGAAAGGGTTCCAGGAGACAGCGAGAACCAGCATTACTTTTCCCCGCTGGCACCTTTGCTGTGGCAGCAAAAGCTGGACGTTTGTCTTTTTACACCGGAGGGCGCCGAAAGTGAAAACAGGTGCTTTTGAGGATGGAGTCCGCAGGAAAGCAGAGAGGGCCAAATTGTCTGTTACATTTGAAGAAGTTCCAGGAGGCAGTGAGAACCAGCATTACTTTTCCCCGCTGGCACCTTTGCTGTGGCAGCAAAAGCTGGACGTTGTCTTTTTTGCTCCGGAAGTTTCGAAAAGCGAAAAAACGTGCTTTTGAGGATGGAGTCCGCAGGAAAGCAGAGAGGGCCAAATTGTCTGGGGCATTTGAAGAGGTTCCAGGAGGCAGTGAGAACCAGCATTACTTTTCCCCGCTGGCACCTTTGCTGTGGCAGCAAAAGCTGGACGTTTGTCTTTTTTGCTCCGGAGGCTGCCGAAAGCGAAAAAAGGTGCTTTTGAGGATGGAGTCCGCAGGAAAGCAGAGAGGGCCAAATTGTCTGGGGCATTTGAAAGGGTTCCAGGAGGCAGTGAGAACCAGCATTACTTTTCCCCGCTGGCACCTTTGTTGTGGCAGCAAAAGCTGGACGTTTGTCTTCTTTGCTCCGGAGGTTGCCGAAAGCGAAAACAGGTGCTTTTGAAGATGGAGTCCGCAGGAAAGCAGAGAGGGCCAAATTGTCTGGGGCATTTGAAAGGGTTCCAGGAGGCAGTGATAACCAGCATTACTTTTCCCCGCTGGCACCTTTGCTGTGGCAGCAAAATCTGGACGTTTGTCTTTTTTGCTCCGGATGCTGCCAAAAGCGAAAACAGGTGCTTTTGAGGATGGAGTCCGCAGGAAAGCAGAGAGGGCCAAATTGTCTGTGGCATTTGAAGGGGTTCCAGGAGGCAGTGAGGACCAGCATCACTTTTCCCCGCTGGCACCTTTGCTGTGGCAGCAAAATCTGGACGTTTGTCTTTTTTGCTCCGGAGGTTGCCGAAAGCGAAAACAGGTGCTTTTGAGGATGGAGTCCGCAGGAAAGCAGAGAGGGCCAAATTGTCTGTGGCATTTGAAAGGGTTCCAGGAGGCAGTGAGAACCAGCATTACTTTTCCCCGCTGGCACCTTTGCTGTGGCAGCAAAAGCTGGACGTTTGTCTTTTTTGCTCCTGAGGTTTCCAAAAGCGAAAACAGGTGCTTTTGAGGATGGAGTCCGCAGGAAAGCAGAGAGGGCCAAATTGTCTGTTACATTTGAAGAAGTTCCAGGAGGCAGTGAGAACCAGCATTACTTTTCCCCGCTGGCACCTTTGCTGTGGCAGCAAAAGCTGGACGTTGTCTTTTTTGCTCCGGAAGTTTCCAAAAGCGAAAAAAGGTGCTTTTGAGGATGGAGTCCGCAGGAAAGCAGAGAGGGCCAAATTGTCTGGGGCATTTGAAGAGGTTCCAGGAGGCAGTGAGAACCAGCATTACTTTTCCCCGCTGGCACCTTTGTTGTGGCAGCAAAACCTGGACGTTTGTCTTTTTTGCTCCTGAGTTTTCCAAAAGCTAAAAAAGGTGCTTTTGAGGATGGAGTCCGCAGGAAAGCAGAGAGGGCCAAATTGTCTGTGGCATTTGATGGGGTTCCAGGAGGCAGTGAGAACCAGCATTACTTTTCCCCGCTGGCACCTTTGCTGTGGCAGCAAAAGCTGGACGTTTGTCTTTTTACCACCGGAGGGCGCCGAAAGCGAAAACAGGTGCTTTTGAGGATGGAGTCCGCAGGAAAGCAGAGAGGGCCAAATTGTCTGTGACATTTGAAGAAGTTCCAGGAGGCAGTGAGAACCAGCATTACTTTTCCCCGCTGGCACCTTTGTTGTGGCAGCAAAACCTGGACGTTTGTCTTTTTTGCTCCGGAGGTTGCCGAAAGCGAAAAAAGGTGCTTTTGAGGATGGAGTCCGCAGGAAAGCAGAGAGGGCCAAATTGTCTGGGGCATTTGAAAGGGTTCCAGGAGACAGCGAGAACCAGCATTACTTTTCCCCGCTGGCACCTTTGCTGTGGCAGCAAAAGCTGGACGTTTGTCTTTTTTGCTCCTGAGGTTTCCAAAAGCGAAAACAGGTGCTTTTGAGGATGGAGTCCGCAGGAAAGCAGAGAGGGCCAAATTGTCTGTGACATTTGAAGAAGTTCCAGGAGGCAGTGAAAACCAGCATTACTTTTCCCCGCTTGCACCTTTGTTGTGGCAGCAAAAGCTGGACGTTTGTCTTTTTTGCTCCTGAGTTTTCCAAAAGCGAAAAAAGGTGCTTTTGAGGATGGAGTCCGCAGGAAAGCAGAGAGGGCCAAATTGTCTGGGGTATTTGATGGGTTTCCAGTTGGCAGTGAGAACCAGCGTCACTTTTCCCCGCTGGCACCTTTGCTGTGGCAGCAAAAGCTGGACGTTTGTCTTTTTTGCTCCGGAGGTTTCCAAAAGCGAAAACAGGTGCTTTTGAGGATGGAGTCCGCAGGAAAGCAGAGAGTGCCAAATTGTCTGTGGCATTTGAAGAAGTTCCAGGAGGCTGTGAGAACCAGCATTACTTTTCCCCGCTGGCACCTTTGTTGTGGCAGCAAAACCTGGACGTTTGTCTTTTTTGCTCCGGAGGCTGCCGAAAGCGAAAACAGGTGCTTTTGAGGATGGAGTCCGCAGGAAAGCAGAGAGGGCCAAATTGTCTGTGGCATTTGAAAGGGTTCCAGGAGGCAGTGAGAACCAGCATTACTTTTCCCCGCTGGCACCTTTGCTGTGGCAGGAAAAGCTGGACGTTTGTCTTCTTTGCTCCGGAGGCTGCCGAAAGCGAAAACAGGTGCTTTTGAGGATGGAGTCCGCAGGAAAGCAGAGAGGGCCAAATTGTCTGGGGCATTTGAAAGGGTTCCAGGAGGCAGTGATAACCAGCATTACTTTTCCCCGCTGGCACCTTTGCTGTGGCAGCAAAAGCTGGACGTTTGTCTTTTTTGCTCCGGATGCTGCCAAAAGCGAAAACAGGTGCTTTTGAGGATGGAGTCCGCAGGAAAGCAGAGAGGGCCAAATTGTCTGTGGCATTTGAAGGGGTTCCAGGAGGCAGTGAGGACCAGCATCACTTTTCCCCGCTGGCACCTTTGCTGTGGCAGCAAAAGCTGGACGTTTGTCTTTTTTGCTCCGGAGTTGCCGAAAGCGAAAAAGGTGCTTTTGAGGATGGAGTCCGCAGGAAAGCAGAGAGGGCCAAATTGTCTGGGGCATTTGAAAGGGTTCCAGGAGACAGCGAGAACCAGCATTACTTTTCCCCGCTGGCACCTTTGCTGTGGCAGCAAAAGCTGGACGTTTGTCTTTTTACCACCGGAGGGCGCCGAAAGCGAAAACAGGTGCTTTTGAGGATGGAGTCCGCAGGAAAGCAGAGAGGGCCAAATTGTCTGGGGCATTTGAAAGGGTTCCAGGAGGCAGTGAGAACCAACATTACTTTTCCCCGCTGGCACCTTTGCTGTGGCAGCAAAAGCTGGACGTTTGTCTTTTTACCACCGGAGGGCGCCGAAAGCGAAAACAGGTGCTTTTGAGGATGGAGTCCACAGGAAAGCAGAGAGGGCCAAATTGTCTGTGGCATTTGAATGGGTTCCAGGAGGCAGTGAGAACCAGTATTACTTTTCCCCGCTGGCACCTTTGCTGTGGCAGCAAAAGCTGGACGTTTGTCTTTTTTGTTCCTGAGTTTTCCAAAAGCGAAAACAGGTGCTTTTGAGGATGGAGTCCGCAGGAAAGCAGAGAGGGCCAAATTTTCTGTGGCATTTGATGGGGTTCCAGGAGGCAGTGAGAACCAGCATTACTTTTCCCCGCTGGCACCTTTGCTGTGGCAGCAAAACCTGGACGTTTGTCTTTTTCGCTTCGGAGGCTGTCGAAAATGAAAAAAGGTGCTTTTGAGGATGGAGTCCGCAGGAAAGCAGAGAGGGCCAAATTGTCTGTGGCATTTGAAAGAGTTCCAGGAAGCAGTGCTAACCAGCATCACTTTTCCCCGCTGGCACCTTTGCTGTGGCAGCAAAAGCTGGACGTTTGTCTTTTTTGCTCCGGAGGCTGCCGAAAGCGAAAAAAGGTGCTTTTGAGGATAGAGTCCGCAGGAAAGCAGAGAGGGCAAAATTGTCTGGGGCATTTGAAAGGGTTCCAGGAGGCAGTGAGAACCAGCATTACTTTTCCCCGCTGGCACCTTTGCTGTGGCAGCAAAAGCTGGACGTTTGTCTTTTTTGCTCCTGAGGTTTCCAAAAGCGAAAACAGGTGCTTTTGAGGATGGAGTCCGCACGAAAGCAGAGAGGGCCAAATTGTCTGTGACATTTGAAGAAGTTCCAGGAGGCAGTGAGAACCAGCATTACTTTTCCCCGCTGGCACCTTTGTTTTGGCAGCAAAACCTGGACGTTTGTCTTTTTTGCTCCGGAGGCTGCCGAAAGCGAAAACAGGTGCTTTTGAGGATGGAGTCCGCAGGAAAGCAGAGAGGGCCAAATTGTCTGGGGCATTTGAAGAGGTTCCAGGAGGCTGTGAGAACCAGCATTACTTTTCCCCGCTGGCACCTTTGCTGTGGCAGCAAAAGCTGGACGTTTGTCTTCTTTGCTCCGGAGGTTGCCGAAAGCGAAAAAAGCTGCTTTTGAGGATGGAGTCCGCAGGAAAGCAGAGAGGGCCAAATTGTCTGGGGCATTTGAAAGGGTTCCAGGAGGCAGTGATAACCAGCATTACTTTTCCCCGCTGGCACCTTTGCTGTGGCAGCAAAAGCTGGACGTTTGTCTTTTTTGCTCCGGATGCTGCCAAAAGCGAAAACAGGTGCTTTTGAGGATGGAGTCCGCAGGAAAGCAGAGAGGGCCAAATTGTCTGTGGCATTTGAAGGGGTTCCAGGAGGCAGTGAGGACCAGCATCACTTTTCCCCGCTGGCACCTTTGCTGTGGCAGCAAAAGCTGGACGTTTGTCTTTTTTGCTCCGGAGGTTGCCGAAAGCGAAAAAAGGTGCTTTTGAGGATGGAGTCCGCAGGAAAGCAGAGAGGGCCAAATTGTCTGGGGCATTTGAAAGGGTTCCAGGAGGCAGTGAGAACCAACATTACTTTTCCCCGCTGGCACCTTTGCTGTGGCAGCAAAAGCTGGACGTTTGTCTTTTTACCACCGGAGGGCGCCGAAAGCGAAAACAGGTGCTTTTGAGGATGGAGTCCGCAGGAAAGCAGAGAGGGCCAAATTGTCTGTTACATTTGAAGAAGTTCCAGGAGGCAGTGAGAACCAGCATTACTTTTCCCCGCTGGCACCTTTGCTGTGGCAGCAAAAGCTGGACGTTGTCTTTTTTGCTCCGGAAGTTTCGAAAAGCGAAATAAGGTGCTTTTGAGGATGGAGTCCGCAGGAAAGCAGAGAGGGCCAAATTGTCTGGGGCATTTGAAGAGGTTCCAGGAGGCAGTGAGAACCAGCATTACTTTTCCCCGCTGGCACCTTTGCTGTGGCAGCAAAAGCTGGACGTTTGTCTTTTTACCACCGGAGGGCGCCGAAAGCGAAAACAGGTGCTTTTGAGGATGGAGTCCGCAGGAAAGCAGAGAGGGCCAAATTGTCTGGGGCATTTGAAGAGGTTCCAGGAGGCAGTGAGAACCAGCATTACTTTTCCCCGCTGGCACCTTTGTTGTGGCAGCAAAAGCTGGACGTTTGTCTTTTTACCACCGGAGGTTGCCGAAAGCGAAAACAGGTGCTTTTGAGGACGGAGTCCGCAGGAAAGCAGAGAGGGCCAAATTGTCTGGGGCATTTGAAAGGGTTCCAGGAGACAGCGAGAACCAGCATTACTTTTCCCCGCTGGCACCTTTGCTGTGGCAGCAAAAGCTGGACGTTTGTCTTTTTTGCTCCTGAGGTTTCCAAAAGCGAAAACAGGTGCTTTTGAGGATGGAGTCCGCAGGAAAGCAGAGAGGGCCAAATTGTCTGTGACATTTGAAGAAGTTCCAGGAGGCAGTGAGAACCAGCATTACTTTTCCCCGCTGGCACCTTTGTTGTGGCAGCAAAAGCTGGACGTTTGTCTTTTTTGCTCCGGAGGTTGCCGAAAGCGAAAAAAGGTGCTTTTGAGGATGGAGTCCGCAGGAAAGCAGAGAGGGCCAAATTGTCTGGGGCATTTGATGGGTTTGCAGTTGGCAGTGAGAACCAGCATCACTTTTCCCCGCTGGCACCTTTGCTGTGGCAGCAAAAGCTGGACGTTTGTCTTTTTACCACCGGAGGTTTCCAAAAGCGAAAACAGGTGCTTTTGAGGATGGAGTCCGCACGAAAGCAGAGAGGGCCAAATTGTCTGTGACATTTGAAGAAGTTCCAGGAGGCAGTGAGAACCAGCATTACTTTTCCCCGCTGGCACCTTTGCTGTGGCAGCAAAACCTGGACGTTTGTCTTTTTTGCTCCGGAGGCTGCCGAAAGCGAAAACAGGTGCTTTTGAGGATGGAGTCCGCAGGAAAGCAGAGAGGGCCAAATTGTCTGGGGCATTTGAAAGGGTTCCAGGAGGCAGTGATAACCAGCATTACTTTTCCCCGCTGGCACCTTTGCTGTGGCAGCAAAAGCTGGACGTTTGTCTTCTTTGCTCCGGAGGTTGCCGAAAGCGAAAACAGGTGCTTTTGAGGATGGAGTCCGCAGGAAAGCAGAGAGGGCCAAATTGTCTGTGGCATTTGAAGGGGTTCCAGGAGGCAGTGAGGACCAGCATCACTTTTCCCCGCTGGCACCTTTGCTGTGGCAGCAAAAGCTGGACGTTTGTCTTTTTTGCTCCGGAGGTTGCCGAAAGCGAAAACAGGTGCTTTTGAGGATGGAGTCCGCACGAAAGCAGAGAGGGCCAAATTGTCTGGGGCATTTGAAAGGGTTCCAGGAGACAGCGAGAACCAGCATTACTTTTCCCCGCTGGCACCTTTGCTGTGGCAGCAAAAGCTGGACGTTTGTCTTTTTACCACCGGAGGGCGCCGAAAGCGAAAACAGGTGCTTTTGAGGATGGAGTCCGCAGGAAAGCAGAGAGGGCCAAATTGTCTGGGGCATTTGAAAGGGTTCCAGGAGGCAGTGAGAACCAGCATTACTTTTCCCCGCTGGCACCTTTGTTGTGGCAGCAAAAGCTGGACGTTTGTCTTTTTACCACCGGAGGGCGCCGAAAGTGAAAACAGGTGCTTTTGAGGATGGAGTCCACAGGAAAGCAGAGAGGGCCAAATTGTCTAGGGCATTTGAAAGGGTTCCAGGAGGCAGTGAGAACCAACATTACTTTTCCCCGCTGGCACCTTTGCTGTGGCAGCAAAAGCTGGACGTTGTCTTTTTTGCTCCGGAAGTTTCCAAAAGCGAAAAAAGGTGCTTTTGAGGATGGAGTCCGCAGGAAAGCAGAGAGGGCCAAATTGTCTGGGGCATTTGAAGAGGTTCCAGGAGGCAGTGAGAACCAGCATTACTTTTCCCCGCTGGAACCTTTGTTGTGGAAGCAAAAGCTGGACGTTTGTCTTTTTTGTTCCTGAGTTTTCCAAAAGCGAAAAAAGGTGCTTTTGAGGATGGAGTCCGCAGGAAAGCAGAGAGGGCCAAATTTTCTGTGGCATTTGATGGGGTTCCAGGAGGCAGTGAGAACCAGCATTACTTTTCCCCGCTGGCACCTTTGCTGTGGCAGCAAAAGCTGGACGTTTGTCTTTTTCGCTCCGGAGGCTGCCGAAAATGAAAAAAGGTGCTTTTGAGGATGGAGTCCGCAGGAAAGCAGAGAGGGCCAAATTGTCTGTGGCATTTGAAAGAGTTCCAGGAAGCAGTGCTAACCAGCATTACTTTTCCCCGCTGGCACCTTTGCTGTGGCAGCAAAAGCTGGACGTTTGTCTTTTTTGCTCCTGAGGTTGCCGAAAGCGAAAACAGGTGCTTTTGAGGATAGAGTCCGCAGGAAAGCAGAGAGGGCCAAATTGTCTGGGGCATTTGAAGGGGTTCCAGGAGGCAGTGAGGACCAGCATTACTTTTCCCCGCTGGCACCTTTGCTGTGGCAGCAAAAGCTGGACGTTTGTCTTTTTTGCTCCGGAGGCTGCCGAAAGCGAAAAAAGGTGCTTTTGAGGATAGAGTCCGCAGGAAAGCAGAGAGGGCCAAATTGTCTGGGGCATTTGAAAGGGTTCCAGGAGGCAGTGAGAACCAGCATTACTTTTCCCCGCTGGCACCTTTGCTGTGGCAGCAAAAGCTGGACGTTTGTCTTTTTACCACCGGAGGGCGCCGAAAGCGAAAACAGGTGCTTTTGAGGATCTAGTCCGCAGGAAAGCAGAGAGGGCCAAATTGTCTGGGGCATTTGAAAGGATTCCAGGAGACAGTGAGAACCAGCATTACTTTTCCCCGCTGGCACCTTTGCTGTGGCAGCAAAAGCTGGACGTTTGTCTTTTTTGCTCCGGAGGTTGCCGAAAGCGAAAACAGGTGCTTTTGAGGATGGAGTCCGCAGGAAAGCAGAGAGGGCCAAATTGTCTGTGGCATTTGATGGGGTTCCAGGAGGCAGTGAGAACCAGCATCACTTTTCCCCGCTGGCACCTTTGCTGTGGCAGCAAAACGTGGACGTTTGTCTTCTTTGCTCCGGAGGCTGCCGAAAGCGAAAACAGGTGCTTTTGAGGATGGAGTCCGCAGGAAAGCAGAGAGGGCCAAATTGTCTGTGGCATTTGAAAGGGTTCCAGGAGGCAGTGAGAACCAGCATTACTTTTCCCCGCTGGCGCCTTTGCTGTGGCAGCGAAATGTGGACGTTTGTCTTTTTTGCTCCTGAGGTTGCCGAAAGCGAAAACAGGTGCTTTTAAGGATGGAGTCCGCAGGAAAGCAGAGAGGGCCAAATTGTCTGGGGCATTTGAAAGGGTTCCAGGAGGCAGTGAGAACCAGCATTACTTTTCACCGCTGGCACCTTTGCTGTGGCAGCAAAACCTGGATGTTTGTATCCTTTGCTCCGGAGGTTGCTGAAAGCGAAAACAGGTGCTTTTGAGGATGGAGTCCGCAGGAAAGCAGAGAGGGCCAAATTGTCTGTGGCATTTGAAGAGGTTCCAGGAGGCAGTGAGAACCAGCATTACTTTTCCCCGCTGGCACCTTTGCTGTGGCAGCAAAAGCTGGACGTTTGTCTTTTTTGCTCCGGAGGTTGCCGAAAGCGAAAACAGGTTCTTTTGAGGATGGAGTCCGCAGGAAAGCAGAGAGGGCCAAATTGTCTGGGGCATTTGAAAGGGTTCCAGGAGACAGCGAGAACCAGCATTACTTTTCCCCGCTGGCACCTTTGCTGTGGCAGCAAAAGCTGGACGTTTGTCTTTTTTGCTCCGGAGGTTGCCGAAAGCGAAAACAGGTGCTTTTGAGGATGGAGTCCGCAGGAAAGCAGAGAGGGCCAAATTGTCTGGGGCATTTGAAGGGGTTCCATGAGGCAGTGAGGACCAGCATCACTTTTCCCCGCTGGCACCTTTGCTGTGGCAGCAAAAGCTGGACGTTTGTCTTTTTTGCTCCGGAGGTTGCCGAAAGCGAAAACAGGTGCTTTTGAGGATGGAGTCCGCAGGAAAGCAGAGAGGGCCAAATTGTCTGTGGCATTTGATGGGGTTCCAGGAGGCAGTGAGAACCAGCATCACTTTTCCCCGCTGGCACCTTTGCTGTGGCAGCAAAACGTGGACGTTTGTCTTCTTTGCTCCGGAGGCTGCCGAAAGCGAAAAAAGGTTCTTTTGAGGATGGAGTCTGCAGGAAAGCAGAGAGGGCCAAATTGTCTGGGGCATTTGAAAGGGTTCCAGGAGGCAGTGAGAACCAGCATTACTTTTCCCCGCTGGCGCCTTTGCTGTGGCAGCGAAATCTGGACGTTTGTCTTTTTTGCTCCTGAGGTTGCCGAAAGCGAAAACAGGTGCTTTTGAGGATGGAGTCCGCAGGAAAGCAGAGAGGGCCAAATTGTCTGGGGCATTTGAAAGGGTTCCAGGAGGCAGTGATAACCAGCATTACTTTTCCCCGCTGGCACCTTTGCTGTGGCAGCAAAACCTGGATGTTTGTATCCTTTGCTCCGGAGGTTGCCGAAAGCGAAAAAAGGTGCTTTTGAGGATGGAGTCCGCAGGAAAGCAGAGAGGGCCAAATTGTCTGGGGCATTTGAAGAGGTTCCAGGAGGCAGTGAGAACCAGCATTACTTTTCCCCGCTGGCACCTTTGCTGTGGCAGCAAAAGCTGGACGTTTGTCTTCTTTGCTCCGGAGGTTGCCGAAAGCGAAAACAGGTGCTTTTGAGGATGGAGTCCGCAGGAAAGCAGAGAGGGCCAAATTGTCTGGGGCATTTGAAAGGGTTCCAGGAGGCAGTGAGAACCAGCATTACTTTTCCCCGCTGGCACCTTTGCTGTGGCAGCAAAAGCTGGACGTTTGTCTTTTTTGCTCCGGATGCTGCCAAAAGCGAAAACAGGTGCTTTTGAGGATGGAGTCCACAGGAAAGCAGAGAGGGCCAAATTGTCTGTGGCATTTGAAAGAGCTACAGGAAGCAGTGAGGACCAGCATTACTTTTCCCCGCTGGCACCTTTGCTGTGGCAGCAAAACCTGGACGTTTGTCTTTTTTGCTCCGGAGGTTGCCGAAAGCGAAAACAGGTGCTTTTGAGGATGGAGTCCGCAGGAAAGCAGAGAGGGCCAAATTGTCTGGGGCATTTGAAAGGGTTCCAGGAGGCAGCGAGAACCAGCATTACTTTTCCCCGCTGGCACCTTTGCTGTGGCAGCAAAAGCTGGACGTTTGTCTTTTTTGCTCCTGACGTTTCCAAAAGCGAAAACAGGTGCTTTTGAGGATGGAGTCCGCAGGAAAGCAGAGAGGGCCAAATTGTCTGTGACATTTGAAGAAGTTCCAGGAGGCAGTGAGAACCAGCATTACTTTTCCCCGCTGGCACCTTTGCTGTGGCAGCAAAAGCTGGACGTTGTCTTTTTTGCTCCGGAAGTTTCCAAAAGCGAAAAAAGGTGCTTTTGAGGATGGAGTCCGCAGGAAAGCAGAGAGGGCCAAATTGTCTGGGGCATTTGAAGAGGTTCCAGGAGGCAGTGAGAACCAGCATTACTTTTCCCCGCTGGCACCTTTGTTGTGGCAGCAAAAGCTGGACGTTTGTCTTTTTTGCTCCTGAGTTTTCCAAAAGCGAAAAAAGGTGCTTTTGAGGATGGAGTCCGCAGGAAAGCAGAGAGGGCCAAATTTTCTGTGGCATTTGATGGGGTTCCAGGAGGCAGTGAGAACCAGCATTACTTTTCCCCGCTGGCACCTTTGCTGTGGCAGCAAAAGCTGGACGTTTGTCTTTTTCGCTCCGGAGGCTGCCGAAAACGAAAACAGGTGCTTTTGAGGATGGAGTCCGCAGGAAAGCAGAGACGGCCAAATTGTCTGTGGCATTTGAAGAGGTTCCAGGAGGCAGTGAGAACCAGCATTACTTTTCCCCGCTGGCACCTTTGCTGTGGCAGCAAAAGCTGGACGTTGTCTTTTTTGCTCCGGAGGTTTCCAAAAGCGAAAACAGGTGCTTTTGAGGATGGAGTCCGCAGGAAAGCAGAGAGGGCCAAATTGTCTGTGGCATTTGAAGAAGTTCCAGGAGGCAGTGAGGACCAGCATCACTTTTCCCCGCTGGCACCTTTGCTGTGGCAGCAAAAGCTGGACGTTTGTCTTTTTTGCTCCGGAGGCTGCCGAAAGCGAAAAAAGGTGCTTTTGAGGATAGAGTCCGCAGGAAAGCAGAGAGGGCCAAATTGTCTGGGGCATTTGAAAGGGTTTCAGGAGGCAGTGAGAACCAACATTACTTTTCCCCGCTGGCACCTTTGCTGTGGCAGCAAAACCTGGACGTTTGTCTTTTTTGCTCCGGAGGTTGCCGAAAGCGAAAACAGGTGCTTTTGAGGATGGAGTCCGCAGGAAAGCAGAGAGGGCCAAATTGTCTGGGGCATTTGAAAGGGTTCCAGGAGACAGCGAGAACCAGCATTACTTTTCCCCGCTGGCACCTTTGCTGTGGCAGCAAAAGCTGGACGTTTGTCTTTTTACCACCGGAGGGCGCCGAAAGCGAAAACAGGTGCTTTTGAGGATGGAGTCCGCAGGAAAGCAGAGAGGGCCAAATTGTCTGGGGCATTTGAAAGGGTTCCAGGAGGCAGTGAGAACCAGTATTACTTTTCCCCGCTGGCACCTTTGCTGTGGCAGCAAAAGCTGGACGTTTGTCTTTTTTGCTCCTGAGGTTTCCAAAAGCGAAAACAGGTGCTTTTGAGGATGGAGTCCGCAGGAAAGCAGAGAGGGCCAAATTGTCTGTGACATTTGAAGAAGTTCCAGGAGGCAGTGAGAACCAGCATTACTTTTCCCCGCTGGCACCTTTGCTGTGGCAGCAAAAGCTGGACGTTGTCTTTTTTGCTCCGGAAGTTTCCAAAAGCGAAAAAAGGTGCTTTTGAGGATGGAGTCCGCAGGAAAGCAGAGAGGGCCAAATTGTCTGGGGCATTTGAAGAGGTTCCTAGAGGCTGTGAGAACCAGCATTACTTTTCCCCGCTGGCACCTTTGTTGTGGCAGCCAAAGCTGGACGTTTGTCTTTTTTGCTCCTGAGGTTGCCGAAAGCGAAAACAGGTGCTTTTGAGGATGGAGTCCGCAGGAAAGCAGAGAGGGCCAAATTGTTTGTGGCATTTGAGAGGGTTCCAGGAGGCAGTGAGAACCAGCATTACTTTTCCCCGCTGGCGCCTTTGCTGTGGCAGCAAAATCTGGACGTTTGTCTTTTTTGCTCCGGAGGTTGCCGAAAGCGAAAACAGGTGCTTTTAAGGATGGAGTCCGCAGGAAAGCAGAGAGGGCCAAATTGTCTGGGGCATTTGAAAGGGTTCCAGGAGGCAGTGATAACCAGCATTACTTTTCCCCGCTGGCACCTTTGCTGTGGCAGCAAAGCCTGGACATTTGTCTTTTTTGCTCCGGAGGTTGCCGAAAGCGAAAAAAGGTGCTTTTGAGGATGGAGTCCGCAGGAAAGCAGAGAGGGCCAAATTGTCTGTGACATTTGAAGAAGTTCCAGGAGGCAGTGAGAACCAGCATTACTTTTCCCCGCTGGCACCTTTGCTGTGGCAGCAAAAGCTGGACGTTTTCTTTTTTGCTCCGGAAGTTTCCAAAAGCGAAAAAAGGTGCTTTTGAGGATGGAGTCCGCAGGAAAGCAGAGAGGGCCAAATTGTCTGTGGCATTTGAAGAGGTTCCAGGAGGCTGTGAGAACCAGCATTACTTTTCCCCGCTGGCACCTTTGCTGTGGCAGCAAAAGCTGGACGTTTGTCTTTTTTGCTCCTGAGGTTGCCGAAAGCGAAAAAAGGTGCTTTTGAGGATGGAGTCCGCAGGAAAGCAGAGAGGGCCAAATTTCTGTGGCATTTGATGGGGTTCCAGGAGGCAGTGAGAACCAGCATCACTTTTCCCCGCTGGCACCTTTGCTGTGGCAGCAAAAGCTGGACGTTTGTCTTTTTCGCTCCTGAGGCTGCCGAAAACGAAAACAGGTGCTTTTGAGGATGGAGTCCGCAGGAAAGCAGAGAGGGCCAAATTGTCTGTGGCATTTGAAGAGGTTCCAGGAGGCAGTGAGAACCAGCATTACTTTTCCCCGCTGGCACCTTTGCTGTGGCAGCAAAAGCTGGACGTTGTCTTTTTTGCTCCGGAGGTTTCCAAAAGCGAAAACAGGTGCTTTTGAGGATGGAGTCCGCAGGAAAGCAGAGAGGGCCAAATTGTCTGTGGCATTTGAAGAAGTTCCAGGAGGCAGTGAGAACCAGCATCACTTTTCCCCGCTGGCACCTTTGCTGTGGCAGCAAAAGCTTGACGTTTGTCTTTTTCGCTCCGGAGGCTGCCGAAAATGAAAACAGGTGCTTTTGAGGATGGAGTCCGCAGGAAAGCAGAGAGGGCCAAATTGTCTGTGGCATTTGAAAGAGTTCCAGGAAGCAGTGCTAACCAGCTTTACTTTTCCCCGCTGGCACCTTTGCTGTGGCAGCAAACCTGGACGTTTGTCTTTTTTGCTCCTGAGGTTGCCGAAAGCGAAAACAGGTGCTTTTGAGGATGGAGTCCGCAGGAAAGCAGAGAGGGCCAAATTGTCTGGGGCATTTGAAGGGGTTCCAGGAGGCAGTGAGGACCAGCATCACTTTTCCCCGCTGGCACCTTTGCTGTGGCAGCAAAAGCTGGACGTTTGTCTTTTTTGCTCCGGAGGTTGCCGAAAGCGAAAAAAGGTGCTTTTGAGGATAGAGTCCGCAGGAAAGCAGAGAGGGCCAAATTGTCTGGGGCATTTGAAAGGGTTCCAGGAGGCAGTGAGAACCAGCATTACTTTTCCCCGCTGGCACCTTTGCTGTGGCAGCAAAAGCTGGACGTTTGTCTTTTTACCACCGGAGGGCGCCGAAAGCGAAAACAGGTGCTTTTGAGGATGGAGTCCGCAGGAAAGCAGAGAGGGCCAAATTGTCTGGGGCATTTGAAAGGGTTTCAGGAGGCAGTGAGAACCAACATTACTTTTCCCCGCTGGCACCTTTGCTGTGGCAGCAAAACCTGGACGTTTGTCTTTTTTGCTCCGGAGGTTGCCGAAAGCGAAAACAGGTGCTTTTGAGGATGGAGTCCGCACGAAAGCAGAGAGGGCCAAATTGTCTGGGGCATTTGAAAGGGTTCCAGGAGACAGCGAGAACCAGCATTACTTTTCCCCGCTGGCACCTTTGCTGTGGCAGCAAAAGCTGGACGTTTGTCTTTTTACCACCGGAGGGCGCCGAAAGCGAAAACAGGTGCTTTTGAGGATGGAGTCCGCAGGAAAGCAGAGAGGGCCAAATTGTCTGGGGCATTTGAAAGGGTTCCAGGAGGCAGTGAGAACCAGTATTACTTTTCCCCGCTGGCACCTTTGCTGTGGCAGCAAAAGCTGGACGTTTGTCTTTTTTGCTCCTGAGGTTTCCAAAAGCGAAAACAGGTGCTTTTGAGGATGGAGTCCGCAGGAAAGCAGAGAGGGCCAAATTGTCTGTGACATTTGAAGAAGTTCCAGGAGGCAGTGAGAACCAGCATTACTTTTCCCCGCTGGCACCTTTGCTGTGGCAGCAAAAGCTGGACGTTGTCTTTTTTGCTCCGGAAGTTTCCAAAAGCGAAAAAAGGTGCTTTTGAGGATGGAGTCCGCAGGAAAGCAGAGAGGGCCAAATTGTCTGGGGCATTTGAAGAGGTTCCTAGAGGCTGTGAGAACCAGCATTACTTTTCCCCGCTGGCACCTTTGTTGTGGCAGCCAAAGCTGGACGTTTGTCTTTTTTGCTCCTGAGGTTGCCGAAAGCGAAAACAGGTGCTTTTGAGGATGGAGTCCGCAGGAAAGCAGAGAGGGCCAAATTGTTTGTGGCATTTGAGAGGGTTCCAGGAGGCAGTGAGAACCAGCATTACTTTTCCCCGCTGGCGCCTTTGCTGTGGCAGCAAAATCTGGACGTTTGTCTTTTTTGCTCCGGAGGTTGCCGAAAGCGAAAACAGGTGCTTTTAAGGATGGAGTCCGCAGGAAAGCAGAGAGGGCCAAATTGTCTGGGGCATTTGAAAGGGTTCCAGGAGGCAGTGATAACCAGCATTACTTTTCCCCGCTGGCACCTTTGCTGTGGCAGCAAAGCCTGGACATTTGTCTTTTTTGCTCCGGAGGTTGCCGAAAGCGAAAAAAGGTGCTTTTGAGGATGGAGTCCGCAGGAAAGCAGAGAGGGCCAAATTGTCTGTGACATTTGAAGAAGTTCCAGGAGGCAGTGAGAACCAGCATTACTTTTCCCCGCTGGCACCTTTGCTGTGGCAGCAAAAGCTGGACGTTTTCTTTTTTGCTCCGGAAGTTTCCAAAAGCGAAAAAAGGTGCTTTTGAGGATGGAGTCCGCAGGAAAGCAGAGAGGGCCAAATTGTCTGGGGCATTTGAAGAGGTTCCAGGAGGCTGTGAGAACCAGCATTACTTTTCCCCGCTGGCACCTTTGCTGTGGCAGCAAAAGCTGGACGTTTGTCTTTTTTGCTCCTGAGGTTGCCGAAAGCGAAAAAAGGTGCTTTTGAGGATGGAGTCCGCAGGAAAGCAGAGAGGGCCAAATTTCTGTGGCATTTGATGGGGTTCCAGGAGGCAGTGAGAACCAGCATCACTTTTCCCCGCTGGCACCTTTGCTGTGGCAGCAAAAGCTGGACGTTTGTCTTTTTCGCTCCTGAGGCTGCCGAAAACGAAAACAGGTGCTTTTGAGGATGGAGTCCGCAGGAAAGCAGAGAGGGCCAAATTGTCTGTGGCATTTGAAGAGGTTCCAGGAGGCAGTGAGAACCAGCATTACTTTTCCCCGCTGGCACCTTTGCTGTGGCAGCAAAAGCTGGACGTTGTCTTTTTTGCTCCGGAGGTTTCCAAAAGCGAAAACAGGTGCTTTTGAGGATGGAGTCCGCAGGAAAGCAGAGAGGGCCAAATTGTCTGTGGCATTTGAAGAAGTTCCAGGAGGCAGTGAGAACCAGCATCACTTTTCCCCGCTGGCACCTTTGCTGTGGCAGCAAAAGCTTGACGTTTGTCTTTTTCGCTCCGGAGGCTGCCGAAAATGAAAACAGGTGCTTTTGAGGATGGAGTCCGCAGGAAAGCAGAGAGGGCCAAATTGTCTGTGGCATTTGAAAGAGTTCCAGGAAGCAGTGCTAACCAGCTTTACTTTTCCCCGCTGGCACCTTTGCTGTGGCAGCAAACCTGGACGTTTGTCTTTTTTGCTCCTGAGGTTGCCGAAAGCGAAAACAGGTGCTTTTGAGGATGGAGTCCGCAGGAAAGCAGAGAGGGCCAAATTGTCTGGGGCATTTGAAGGGGTTCCAGGAGGCAGTGAGGACCAGCATCACTTTTCCCCGCTGGCACCTTTGCTGTGGCAGCAAAAGCTGGACGTTTGTCTTTTTTGCTCCGGAGGTTGCCGAAAGCGAAAAAAGGTGCTTTTGAGGATAGAGTCCGCAGGAAAGCAGAGAGGGCCAAATTGTCTGGGGCATTTGAAAGGGTTCCAGGAGGCAGTGAGAACCAGCATTACTTTTCCCCGCTGGCACCTTTGCTGTGGCAGCAAAAGCTGGACGTTTGTCTTTTTACCACCGGAGGGCGCCGAAAGCGAAAACAGGTGCTTTTGAGGATGGAGTCCGCAGGAAAGCAGAGAGGGCCAAATTGTCTGGGGCATTTGAAGAGTTCCAGGAGGCAGTGAGAACCAGCATTACTTTTCCCCGCTGGCACCTTTGCTGTGGCAGCAAAAGCTGGACGTTTGTCTTTTTTGCTCCGGAGGTTGCCGAAAGCGAAAACAGGTGCTTTTGAAGGATGGAGTCCGCAGGAAAGCAGAGAGGGCCAAATTGTCTGTGGCATTTGATGGGGTTCCAGGAGGCAGTGAGAACCAGCATCACTTTTCCCCGCTGGCACCTTTGCTGTGGCAGCAAAACGTGGACGTTTGTCTTTTTTGCTCCGGAGGTTGCTGAAAGTGAAAACAGGTGCTTTTGAGGATGGAGTCTGCAGGAAAGCAGAGAGGGCCAAATTGTCTGGGGCATTTGAGAGGGTTCCAGGAGGCAGTGAGAACCAGCATTACTTTTCCCCGCTGGCGCCTTTGCTGTGGCAGCAAAATCTGGACGTTTGTCTTTTTTGCTCCGGAGGTTGCCGAAAGCGAAAAAAGGTGCTTTTGAGGATGGAGTCCGCAGGAAAGCAGAGAGGGCCAAATTGTCTGTGGCATTTGAAAGGGTTCCAGGAGACAGCGAGAACCAGCATTACTTTTCCCCGCTGGCACCTTTGCTGTGGCAGCAAAAGCTGGACGTTTGTCTTTTTTGCTCCTGAGGTTTCCAAAAGCGAAAACAGGTGCTTTTGAGGATGGAGTCCGCAGGAAAGCAGAGAGTGCCAAATTGTCTGTGACATTTGAAGAAGTTCCAGGAGGCAGTGAGAACCAGGATTACTTTTCCCCGCTGGCACCTTTGTTGTGGCAGCAAAAGCTGGACGTTTGTCTTTTTTGCTCCTGAGTTTTCCAAAAGCGAAAAAAGGTGCTTTTGAGGATGGAGTCCGCAGGAAAGCAGAGAGGGCCAAATTGTCTGGGGCATTTGATGGGTTTCCAGTTGGCAGTGAGAACCAGCGTCACTTTTCCCCGCTGGCACCTTTGCTGTGGCAGCAAAAGCTGGACGTTTGTCTTTTTTGCTCCTGAGGCTGCCGAAAGCGAAAAAAGGTGCTTTTGAGGATAGAGTCCGCAGGAAAGCAGAGAGGGCCAAATTGTCTGGGGCATTTGAAAGGGTTCCAGGAGGCAGTGAGAACCAGCATTACTTTTCCCCGCTGGCACCTTTGCTGTGGCAGCAAAAGCTGGACGTTTGTCTTTTTTGCTCCTGAGGTTTCCAAAAGCGAAAACAGGTGCTTTTGAGGATGGAGTCCGCACGAAAGCAGAGAGGGCCAAATTGTCTGGGGCATTTGAAAGGGTTCTAGGAGGCAGTGAGAACCAGCATTACTTTTCCCCGCTGGCACCTTTGCTGTGGCAGCAAAAGCTGGACGTTTGTCTTTTTTGCTCCTGAGGTTTCCAAAAGCAAAAACAGGTGCTTTTGAGGATGGAGTCCGCAGGAAAGCAGAGAGTGCCAAATTGTCTGTGACATTTGAAGAAGTTCCAGGAGGCAGTGAGAACCAGCATTACTTTTCCCCGCTGGCACCTTTGTTGTGGCAGCAAAACCTGGACGTTTGTCTTTTTTGCTCCGGAGGCTGCCGAAAGCGAAAACAGGTGCTTTTGAGGATGGAGTCCGCAGGAAAGCAGAGAGGGCCAAATTGTCTGGGGCATTTGAAAGGGTTCCAGGAGGCAGTGATAACCAGCATTACTTTTCCCCGCTGGCACCTTTGCTGTGGCAGCAAAAGCTGGACGTTTGTCTTCTTTGCTCCGGAGGTTGCCGAAAGCGAAAAAAGCTGCTTTTGAGGATGGAGTCCGCAGGAAAGCAGAGAGGGCCAAATTGTCTGGGGCATTTGAAAGGGTTCCAGGAGGCAGTGATAACCAGCATTACTTTTCCCCGCTGGCACCTTTGCTGTGGCAGCAAAAGCTGGACGTTTGTCTTTTTTGCTCCAGATGCTGCCAAAAGCGAAAACAGGTGCTTTTGAGGATGGAGTCCGCAGGAAAGCAGAGAGGGCCAAATTGTCTGTGGCATTTGAAAGAGCTACAGGAAGCAGTGAGGACCAGCATTACTTTTCCCCGCTGGCACCTTTGCTGTGGCAGCAAAACCTGGACGTTTGTCTTTTTTGCTCCGGAGGTTGCCGAAAGCGAAAACAGGTGCTTTTGAGGATGGAGTCCGCAGGAAAGCAGAGAGGGCCAAATTGTCTGTGTCATTTGAAGGGGTTCCAGGAGGCAGTGAGGACCAGCATCACTTTTCCCCGCTGGCACCTTTGCTGTGGCAGCAAAAGCTGGACGTTTGTCTTTTTTGCTCCTGAGGTTGCCGAAAGCGAAAAAAGGTGCTTTTGAGGATGGAGTCCGCACGAAAGCAGAGAGGGCCAAATTGTCTGGGGCATTTGAAAGGGTTCCAGGAGACAGCGAGAACCAGCATTACTTTTCCCCGCTGGCACCTTTGCTGTGGCAGCAAAAGCTGGACGTTTGTCTTTTTACCACCGGAGGGCGCCGAAAGCGAAAACAGGTGCTTTTGAGGATGGAGTCCACAGGAAAGCAGAGAGGGCCAAATTGTCTGTGGCATTTGAAAGGGTTCCAGGAGGCAGTGAGAACCAGTATTACTTTTCCCCGCTGGCACCTTTGCTGTGGCAGCAAAAGCTGGACGTTTGTCTTTTTTGCTCCTGAGGTTTCCAAAAGCGAAAACAGGTGCTTTTGAGGATGGAGTCCGCAGGAAAGCAGAGAGGGCCAAATTGTCTGTTACATTTGAAGAAGTTCCAGGAGGCAGTGAGAACCAGCATTACTTTTCCCCGCTGGCACCTTTGCTGTGGCAGCAAAAGCTGGACGTTTTCTTTTTTGCTCCGGAAGTTTCCAAAAGCGAAAAAAGGTGCTTTTGAGGATGGAGTCCGCAGGAAAGCAGAGAGGGCCAAATTGTCTGGGGCATTTGAAAGGGTTCCAGGAGGCAGTGAGAACCAGCATTACTTTTCCCCGCTGGCACCTTTGTTGTGGCAGCAAAAGCTGGACGTTTGTCTTTTTTGCTCCTGAGTTTTCAAAAGCTAAAAAAGGTGCTTTTGAGGATGGAGTCCGCAGGAAAGCAGAGAGGGCCAAATTGTCTGTGGCATTTGATGGGGTTCCAGGAGGCAGTGAGAACCAGCATTACTTTTCCCCGCTGGCACCTTTGCTGTGGCAGCAAAAGCTGGACGTTTGTCTCTTTCGCTCTGGAGGCTGCCGAAAACGAAAACAGGTGCTTTTGAGGATGGAGTCCGCAGGAAAGCAGAGAGGGCCAAATTGTCTGTGACATTTGAAGAAGTTCCAGGAGGCAGTGAGAACCAGCATTACTTTTCCCCGCTGGCACCTTTGTTGTGGCAGCAAAAGCTGGACGTTTGTCTTTTTTGCTCCGGAGGTTGCCGAAAGCGAAAAAAGGTGCTTTTGAGGATGGAGTCCGCAGGAAAGCAGAGAGGGCCAAATTGTCTGGGGCATTTGAAAGGGTTCCAGGAGACAGCGAGAACCAGCATTACTTTTCCCCGCTGGCACCTTTGCTGTGGCAGCAAAAGCTGGACGTTTGTCTTTTTTGCTCCTGAGGTTTCCAAAAGCGAAAACAGGTGCTTTTGAGGATGGAGTCCGCAGGAAAGCAGAGAGGGCCAAATTGTCTGTGACATTTGATGAAGTTCCAGGAGGCAGTGAAAACCAGCATTACTTTTCCCCGCTTGCACCTTTGTTGTGGCAGCAAAAGCTGGACGTTTGTCTTTTTTGCTCCTGAGTTTTCCAAAAGCGAAAAAAGGTGCTTTTGAGGATGGAGTCCGCAGGAAAGCAGAGAGGGCCAAATTGTCTGGGGTATTTGATGGGTTTCCAGTTGGCAGTGAGAACCAGCGTCACTTTTCCCCGCTGGCACCTTTGCTGTGGCAGCAAAAGCTGGACGTTTGTCTTTTTTGCTCCGGAGGTTTCCAAAAGCGAAAACAGGTGCTTTTGAGGATGGAGTCCGCACGAAAGCAGAGAGGGCCAAATTGTCTGGGGCATTTGAAAGGGTTCTAGGAGGCAGTGAGAACCAGCATTACTTTTCCCCGCTGGCACCTTTGCTGTGGCAGCAAAAGCTGGACGTTTGTCTTTTTTGCTCCTGAGGTTTCCAAAAGCGAAAACAGGTGCTTTTGAGGATGGAGTCCGCAGGAAAGCAGAGAGTGCCAAATTGTCTGTGACATTTGAAGAAGTTCCAGGAGGCAGTGAGAACCAGCATTACTTTTCCCCGCTGGCACCTTTGTTGTGGCAGCAAAACCTGGACGTTTGTCTTTTTTGCTCCGGAGGCTGCCGAAAGCGAAAAAAGGTGCTTTTGAGGATGGAGTCCGCAGGAAAGCAGAGAGGGCCAAATTGTCTGGGGCATTTGAAAGGGTTCCAGGAGGCAGTGAGAACCAGCATTACTTTTCCCCGCTGGCACCTTTGCTGTGGCAGCAAAAGCTGGACGTTTGTCTTCTTTGCTCCGGAGGCTGCCGAAAGCGAAAACAGGTGCTTTTGAAGATGGAGTCCGCAGGAAAGCAGAGAGGGCCAAATTGTCTGTGGCATTTGAAAGGGTTCCAGGAGGCAGTGATAACCAGCATTACTTTTCCCCGCTGGCACCTTTGCTGTGGCAGCAAAAGCTGGACGTTTGTCTTTTTACCACCGGAGGGCGCCGAAAGCGAAAACAGGTGCTTTTGAGGATGGAGTCCGCAGGAAAGCAGAGAGGGCCAAATTGTCTGGGGCATTTGAAAGGGTTCCAGGAGGCAGTGAGAACCAGTATTACTTTTCCCCGCTGGCACCTTTGCTGTGGCAGCAAAAGCTGGACGTTTGTCTTTTTTGCTCCGGAGGTTGCCGAAAGCGAAAAAAGGTGCTTTTGAGGATAGAGTCCGCAGGAAAGCAGAGAGGGCCAAATTGTCTGGGGCATTTGAAAGGGTTCCAGGAGGCAGTGAGAACCAGCATTACTTTTCCCCGCTGGCACCTTTGCTGTGGCAGCAAAAGCTGGACGTTTGTCTTTTTACCACCGGAGGGCGCCGAAAGCGAAAACAGGTGCTTTTGAGGATGGAGTCCGCAGGAAAGCAGAGAGGGCCAAATTGTCTGGGGCATTTGAAGAGTTCCAGGAGGCAGTGAGAACCAGCATTACTTTTCCCCGCTGGCACCTTTGCTGTGGCAGCAAAAGCTGGACGTTTGTCTTTTTTGCTCCGGAGGTTGCCGAAAGCGAAAACAGGTGCTTTTGAAGGATGGAGTCCGCAGGAAAGCAGAGAGGGCCAAATTGTCTGTGGCATTTGATGGGGTTCCAGGAGGCAGTGAGAACCAGCATCACTTTTCCCCGCTGGCACCTTTGCTGTGGCAGCAAAACGTGGACGTTTGTCTTTTTTGCTCCGGAGGTTGCTGAAAGTGAAAACAGGTGCTTTTGAGGATGGAGTCTGCAGGAAAGCAGAGAGGGCCAAATTGTCTGGGGCATTTGAGAGGGTTCCAGGAGGCAGTGAGAACCAGCATTACTTTTCCCCGCTGGCGCCTTTGCTGTGGCAGCAAAATCTGGACGTTTGTCTTTTTTGCTCCGGAGGTTGCCGAAAGCGAAAAAAGGTGCTTTTGAGGATGGAGTCCGCAGGAAAGCAGAGAGGGCCAAATTGTCTGTGACATTTGAAGAAGTTCCAGGAGGCAGTGAGAACCAGCATTACTTTTCCCCGCTGGCACCTTTGTTGTGGCAGCAAAACCTGGACGTTTGTCTTTTTTGCTCCGGAGGCTGCCGAAAGCGAAAAAAGGTGCTTTTGAGGATGGAGTCCGCAGGAAAGCAGAGAGGGCCAAATTGTCTGGGGCATTTGAAAGGGTTCCAGGAGGCAGTGAGAACCAGCATTACTTTTCCCCGCTGGCACCTTTGCTGTGGCAGCAAAAGCTGGACGTTTGTCTTCTTTGCTCCGGAGGCTGCCGAAAGCGAAAACAGGTGCTTTTGAAGATGGAGTCCGCAGGAAAGCAGAGAGGGCCAAATTGTCTGTGGCATTTGAAAGGGTTCCAGGAGGCAGTGATAACCAGCATTACTTTTCCCCGCTGGCACCTTTGCTGTGGCAGCAAAAGCTGGACGTTTGTCTTTTTACCACCGGAGGGCGCCGAAAGCGAAAAAAGGTGCTTTTGAGGATGGAGTCCGCAGGAAAGCAGAGAGGGCCAAATTGTCTGGGGCATTTGAAAGGGTTCCAGGAGGCAGTGAGAACCAGTATTACTTTTCCCCGCTGGCACCTTTGCTGTGGCAGCAAAAGCTGGACGTTTGTCTTTTTTGCTCCGGAGGTTGCCGAAAGCGAAAAAAGGTGCTTTTGAGGATAGAGTCCGCAGGAAAGCAGAGAGGGCCAAATTGTCTGGGGCATTTGAAAGGGTTCCAGGAGGCAGTGAGAACCAGCATTACTTTTCCCCGCTGGCACCTTTGCTGTGGCAGCAAAAGCTGGACGTTTGTCTTTTTACCACCGGAGGGCGCCGAAAGCGAAAACAGGTGCTTTTGAGGATGGAGTCCGCAGGAAAGCAGAGAGGGCCAAATTGTCTGGGGCATTTGAAGAGTTCCAGGAGGCAGTGAGAACCAGCATTACTTTTCCCCGCTGGCACCTTTGCTGTGGCAGCAAAAGCTGGACGTTTGTCTTTTTTGCTCCGGAGGTTGCCGAAAGCGAAAACAGGTGCTTTTGAAGGATGGAGTCCGCAGGAAAGCAGAGAGGGCCAAATTGTCTGTGGCATTTGATGGGGTTCCAGGAGGCAGTGAGAACCAGCATCACTTTTCCCCGCTGGCACCTTTGCTGTGGCAGCAAAACGTGGACGTTTGTCTTTTTTGCTCCGGAGGTTGCTGAAAGTGAAAACAGGTGCTTTTGAGGATGGAGTCTGCAGGAAAGCAGAGAGGGCCAAATTGTCTGGGGCATTTGAGAGGGTTCCAGGAGGCAGTGAGAACCAGCATTACTTTTCCCCGCTGGCGCCTTTGCTGTGGCAGCAAAATCTGGACGTTTGTCTTTTTTGCTCCGGAGGTTGCCGAAAGCGAAAAAAGGTGCTTTTGAGGATGGAGTCCGCAGGAAAGCAGAGAGGGCCAAATTGTCTGTGGCATTTGAAAGGGTTCCAGGAGACAGCGAGAACCAGCATTACTTTTCCCCGCTGGCACCTTTGCTGTGGCAGCAAAAGCTGGACGTTTGTCTTTTTTGCTCCTGAGGTTTCCAAAAGCGAAAACAGGTGCTTTTGAGGATGGAGTCTGCAGGAAAGCAGAGAGTGCCAAATTGTCTGTGACATTTGAAGAAGTTCCAGGAGGCAGTGAGAACCAGGATTACTTTTCCCCGCTGGCACCTTTGTTGTGGCAGCAAAAGCTGGACGTTTGTCTTTTTTGCTCCTGAGTTTTCCAAAAGCGAAAAAAGGTGCTTTTGAGGATGGAGTCCGCAGGAAAGCAGAGAGGGCCAAATTGTCTGGGGCATTTGATGGGTTTCCAGTTGGCAGTGAGAACCAGCGTCACTTTTCCCCGCTGGCACCTTTGCTGTGGCAGCAAAAGCTGGACGTTTGTCTTTTTTGCTCCTGAGGCTGCCGAAAGCGAAAAAAGGTGCTTTTGAGGATAGAGTCCGCAGGAAAGCAGAGAGGGCCAAATTGTCTGGGGCATTTGAAAGGGTTCCAGGAGGCAGTGAGAACCAGCATTACTTTTCCCCGCTGGCACCTTTGCTGTGGCAGCAAAAGCTGGACGTTTGTCTTTTTTGCTCCTGAGGTTTCCAAAAGCGAAAACAGGTGCTTTTGAGGATGGAGTCCGCACGAAAGCAGAGAGGGCCAAATTGTCTGGGGCATTTGAAAGGGTTCTAGGAGGCAGTGAGAACCAGCATTACTTTTCCCCGCTGGCACCTTTGCTGTGGCAGCAAAAGCTGGACATTTGTCTTTTTTGCTCCTGAGGTTTCCAAAAGCGAAAACAGGTGCTTTTGAGGATGGAGTCCGCAGGAAAGCAGAGAGTGCCAAATTGTCTGTGACATTTGAAGAAGTTCCAGGAGGCAGTGAGAACCAGCATTACTTTTCCCCGCTGGCACCTTTGTTGTGGCAGCAAAACCTGGACGTTTGTCTTTTTTGCTCCGGAGGCTGCCGAAAGCGAAAACAGGTGCTTTTGAGGATGGAGTCCGCAGGAAAGCAGAGAGGGCCAAATTGTCTGGGGCATTTGAAAGGGTTCCAGGAGGCAGTGATAACCAGCATTACTTTTCCCCGCTGGCACCTTTGCTGTGGCAGCAAAAGCTGGACGTTTGTCTTCTTTGCTCCGGAGGTTGCCGAAAGCGAAAAAAGCTGCTTTTGAGGATGGAGTCCGCAGGAAAGCAGAGAGGGCCAAATTGTCTGGGGCATTTGAAAGGGTTCCAGGAGGCAGTGATAACCAGCATTACTTTTCCCCGCTGGCACCTTTGCTGTGGCAGCAAAAGCTGGACGTTTGTCTTTTTTGCTCCAGATGCTGCCAAAAGCGAAAACAGGTGCTTTTGAGGATGGAGTCCGCAGGAAAGCAGAGAGGGCCAAATTGTCTGTGGCATTTGAAAGAGCTACAGGAAGCAGTGAGGACCAGCATTACTTTTCCCCGCTGGCACCTTTGCTGTGGCAGCAAAACCTGGACGTTTGTCTTTTTTGCTCCGGAGGTTGCCGAAAGCGAAAACAGGTGCTTTTGAGGATGGAGTCCGCAGGAAAGCAGAGAGGGCCAAATTGTCTGTGTCATTTGAAGGGGTTCCAGGAGGCAGTGAGGACCAGCATCACTTTTCCCCGCTGGCACCTTTGCTGTGGCAGCAAAAGCTGGACGTTTGTCTTTTTTGCTCCTGAGGTTGCCGAAAGCGAAAAAAGGTGCTTTTGAGGATGGAGTCCGCACGAAAGCAGAGAGGGCCAAATTGTCTGGGGCATTTGAAAGGGTTCCAGGAGACAGCGAGAACCAGCATTACTTTTCCCCGCTGGCACCTTTGCTGTGGCAGCAAAAGCTGGACGTTTGTCTTTTTACCACCGGAGGGCGCCGAAAGTGAAAACAGGTGCTTTTGAGGATGGAGTCCGCAGGAAAGCAGAGAGGGCCAAATTGTCTGGGGCATTTGAAAGGGTTCCAGGAGGCAGTGAGAACCAACATTACTTTTCCCCGCTGGCACCTTTGCTGTGGCAGCAAAAGCTGGACGTTTGTCTTTTTACCACCGGAGGGCGCCGAAAGCGAAAACAGGTGCTTTTGAGGATGGAGTCCGCAGGAAACAGAGAGTGCCAAATTATCTGGGGCATTTGAAAGGGTTCCAGGAGACAGCGAGAACCAGCATTACTTTTCCCCGCTGGCACCTTTGCTGTGGCAGCAAAAGCTGGACGTTTGTCTTTTTACCACCGGAGGGCGCCGAAAGCGAAAACAGGTGCTTTTGAGGATGGAGTCCACAGGAAAGCAGAGAGGGCCAAATTGTCTGTGGCATTTGAAAGGGTTCCAGGAGGCAGTGAGAACCAGTATTACTTTTCCCCGCTGGCACCTTTGCTGTGGCAGCAAAAGCTGGACGTTTGTCTTTTTTGCTCCTGAGGTTTCCAAAAGCGAAAACAGGTGCTTTTGAGGATGGAGTCCGCAGGAAAGCAGAGAGGGCCAAATTGTCTGTTACATTTGAAGAAGTTCCAGGAGGCAGTGAGAACCAGCATTACTTTTCCCCGCTGGCACCTTTGCTGTGGCAGCAAAAGCTGGACGTTTTCTTTTTTGCTCCGGAAGTTTCCAAAAGCGAAAAAAGGTGCTTTTGAGGATGGAGTCCGCAGGAAAGCAGAGAGGGCCAAATTGTCTGGGGCATTTGAAAGGGTTCCAGGAGGCAGTGAGAACCAGCATTACTTTTCCCCGCTGGCACCTTTGTTGTGGCAGCAAAAGCTGGACGTTTGTCTTTTTTGCTCCTGAGTTTTCAAAAGCTAAAAAAGGTGCTTTTGAGGATGGAGTCCGCAGGAAAGCAGAGAGGGCCAAATTGTCTGTGGCATTTGATGGGGTTCCAGGAGGCAGTGAGAACCAGCATTACTTTTCCCCGCTGGCACCTTTGCTGTGGCAGCAAAAGCTGGACGTTTGTCTTTTTCGCTCTGGAGGCTGCCGAAAACGAAAACAGGTGCTTTTGAGGATGGAGTCCGCAGGAAAGCAGAGAGGGCCAAATTGTCTGTGACATTTGAAGAAGTTCCAGGAGGCAGTGAGAACCAGCATTACTTTTCCCCGCTGGCACCTTTGTTGTGGCAGCAAAAGCTGGACGTTTGTCTTTTTTGCTCCGGAGGTTGCCGAAAGCGAAAAAAGGTGCTTTTGAGGATGGAGTCCGCAGGAAAGCAGAGAGGGCCAAATTGTCTGGGGCATTTGAAAGGGTTCCAGGAGACAGCGAGAACCAGCATTACTTTTCCCCGCTGGCACCTTTGCTGTGGCAGCAAAAGCTGGACGTTTGTCTTTTTTGCTCCTGAGGTTTCCAAAAGCGAAAACAGGTGCTTTTGAGGATGGAGTCCGCAGGAAAGCAGAGAGGGCCAAATTGTCTGTGACATTTGATGAAGTTCCAGGAGGCAGTGAAAACCAGCATTACTTTTCCCCGCTTGCACCTTTGTTGTGGCAGCAAAAGCTGGACGTTTGTCTTTTTTGCTCCTGAGTTTTCCAAAAGCGAAAAAAGGTGCTTTTGAGGATGGAGTCCGCAGGAAAGCAGAGAGGGCCAAATTGTCTGGGGTATTTGATGGGTTTCCAGTTGGCAGTGAGAACCAGCGTCACTTTTCCCCGCTGGCACCTTTGCTGTGGCAGCAAAAGCTGGACGTTTGTCTTTTTTGCTCCGGAGGTTTCCAAAAGCGAAAACAGGTGCTTTTGAGGATGGAGTCCGCACGAAAGCAGAGAGGGCCAAATTGTCTGGGGCATTTGAAAGGGTTCTAGGAGGCAGTGAGAACCAGCATTACTTTTCCCCGCTGGCACCTTTGCTGTGGCAGCAAAAGCTGGACGTTTGTCTTTTTTGCTCCTGAGGTTTCCAAAAGCGAAAACAGGTGCTTTTGAGGATGGAGTCCGCAGGAAAGCAGAGAGTGCCAAATTGTCTGTGACATTTGAAGAAGTTCCAGGAGGCAGTGAGAACCAGCATTACTTTTCCCCGCTGGCACCTTTGTTGTGGCAGCAAAACCTGGACGTTTGTCTTTTTTGCTCCGGAGGCTGCCGAAAGCGAAAAAAGGTGCTTTTGAGGATGGAGTCCGCAGGAAAGCAGAGAGGGCCAAATTGTCTGGGGCATTTGAAAGGGTTCCAGGAGGCAGTGAGAACCAGCATTACTTTTCCCCGCTGGCACCTTTGCTGTGGCAGCAAAAGCTGGACGTTTGTCTTCTTTGCTCCGGAGGCTGCCGAAAGCGAAAACAGGTGCTTTTGAAGATGGAGTCCGCAGGAAAGCAGAGAGGGCCAAATTGTCTGTGACATTTGAAAGGGTTCCAGGAGGCAGTGATAACCAGCATTACTTTTCCCCGCTGGCACCTTTGCTGTGGCAGCAAAAGCTGGACGTTTGTCTTTTTACCACCGGAGGGCGCCGAAAGCGAAAACAGGTGCTTTTGAGGATGGAGTCCGCAGGAAAGCAGAGAGGGCCAAATTGTCTGGGGCATTTGAAAGGGTTCCAGGAGGCAGTGAGAACCAGTATTACTTTTCCCCGCTGGCACCTTTGCTGTGGCAGCAAAAGCTGGACGTTTGTCTTTTTTGCTCCTGAGGTTTCCAAAAGCGAAAACAGGTGCTTTTGAGGATGGAGTCCGCAGGAAAGCAGAGAGGGCCAAATTGTCTGTGACATTTGAAGAAGTTCCAGGAGGCAGTGAGAACCAGCATTACTTTTCCCCGCTGGCACCTTTGCTGTGGCAGCAAAAGCTGGACGTTGTCTTTTTTGCTCCGGAAGTTTCCAAAAGCGAAAAAAGGTGCTTTTGAGGATGGAGTCCGCAGGAAAGCAGAGAGGGCCAAATTGTCTGGGGCATTTGAAGAGGTTCCTAGAGGCTGTGAGAACCAGCATTACTTTTCCCCGCTGGCACCTTTGCTGTGGCAGCAAAAGCTGGACGTTTGTCTTTTTTGCTCCTGAGGTTGCCGAAAGCGAAAACAGGTGCTTTTGAGGATGGAGTCCGCAGGAAAGCAGAGAGGGCCAAATTGTTTGTGGCATTTGAGAGGGTTCCAGGAGGCAGTGAGAACCAGCATTACTTTTCCCCGCTGGCGCCTTTGCTGTGGCAGCAAAATCTGGACGTTTGTCTTTTTTGCTCCGGAGGTTGCCGAAAGCGAAAACAGGTGCTTTTAAGGATGGAGTCCGCAGGAAAGCAGAGAGGGCCAAATTGTCTGGGGCATTTGAAAGGGTTCCAGGAGGCAGTGATAACCAGCATTACTTTTCCCCGCTGGCACCTTTGCTGTGGCAGCAAAGCCTGGACATTTGTCTTTTTTGCTCCGGAGGTTGCCGAAAGCGAAAAAAGGTGCTTTTGAGGATGGAGTCCGCAGGAAAGCAGAGAGGGCCAAATTGTCTGTGACATTTGAAGAAGTTCCAGGAGGCAGTGAGAACCAGCATTACTTTTCCCCGCTGGCACCTTTGCTGTGGCAGCAAAAGCTGGACGTTTTCTTTTTTGCTCCGGAAGTTTCCAAAAGCGAAAAAAGGTGCTTTTGAGGATGGAGTCCGCAGGAAAGCAGAGAGGGCCAAATTGTCTGGGGCATTTGAAGAGGTTCCAGGAGGCTGTGAGAACCAGCATTACTTTTCCCCGCTGGCACCTTTGCTGTGGCAGCAAAAGCTGGACGTTTGTCTTTTTTGCTCCTGAGGTTGCCGAAAGCGAAAAAAGGTGCTTTTGAGGATGGAGTCCGCAGGAAAGCAGAGAGGGCCAAATTTCTGTGGCATTTGATGGGGTTCCAGGAGGCAGTGAGAACCAGCATCACTTTTCCCCGCTGGCACCTTTGCTGTGGCAGCAAAATCTGGACGTTTGTCTTTTTCGCTCCTGAGGCTGCCGAAAACGAAAACAGGTGCTTTTGAGGATGGAGTCCGCAGGAAAGCAGAGAGGGCCAAATTGTCTGTGGCATTTGAAGAGGTTCCAGGAGGCAGTGAGAACCAGCATTACTTTTCCCCGCTGGCACCTTTGCTGTGGCAGCAAAAGCTGGACGTTGTCTTTTTTGCTCCGGAGGTTTCCAAAAGCGAAAACAGGTGCTTTTGAGGATGGAGTCCGCAGGAAAGCAGAGAGGGCCAAATTGTCTGTGGCATTTGAAGAAGTTCCAGGAGGCAGTGAGAACCAGCATCACTTTTCCCCGCTGGCACCTTTGCTGTGGCAGCAAAAGCTTGACGTTTGTCTTTTTCGCTCCGGAGGCTGCCGAAAATGAAAACAGGTGCTTTTGAGGATGGAGTCCGCAGGAAAGCAGAGAGGGCCAAATTGTCTGTGGCATTTGAAAGAGTTCCAGGAAGCAGTGCTAACCAGCTTTACTTTTCCCCGCTGGCACCTTTGCTGTGGCAGCAAACCTGGACGTTTGTCTTTTTTGCTCCTGAGGTTGCCGAAAGCGAAAACAGGTGCTTTTGAGGATGGAGTCCGCAGGAAAGCAGAGAGGGCCAAATTGTCTGGGGCATTTGAAGGGGTTCCAGGAGGCAGTGAGGACCAGCATCACTTTTCCCCGCTGGCACCTTTGCTGTGGCAGCAAAAGCTGGACGTTTGTCTTTTTTGCTCCGGAGGTTGCCGAAAGCGAAAAAAGGTGCTTTTGAGGATAGAGTCCGCAGGAAAGCAGAGAGGGCCAAATTGTCTGGGGCATTTGAAAGGGTTCCAGGAGGCAGTGAGAACCAGCATTACTTTTCCCCGCTGGCACCTTTGCTGTGGCAGCAAAAGCTGGACGTTTGTCTTTTTACCACCGGAGGGCGCCGAAAGCGAAAACAGGTGCTTTTGAGGATGGAGTCCGCAGGAAAGCAGAGAGGGCCAAATTGTCTGGGGCATTTGAAGAGTTCCAGGAGGCAGTGAGAACCAGCATTACTTTTCCCCGCTGGCACCTTTGCTGTGGCAGCAAAAGCTGGACGTTTGTCTTTTTTGCTCCGGAGGTTGCCGAAAGCGAAAACAGGTGCTTTTGAAGGATGGAGTCCGCAGGAAAGCAGAGAGGGCCAAATTGTCTGTGGCATTTGATGGGGTTCCAGGAGGCAGTGAGAACCAGCATCACTTTTCCCCGCTGGCACCTTTGCTGTGGCAGCAAAACGTGGACGTTTGTCTTTTTTGCTCCGGAGGTTGCTGAAAGTGAAAACAGGTGCTTTTGAGGATGGAGTCTGCAGGAAAGCAGAGAGGGCCAAATTGTCTGGGGCATTTGAGAGGGTTCCAGGAGGCAGTGAGAACCAGCATTACTTTTCCCCGCTGGCGCCTTTGCTGTGGCAGCAAAATCTGGACGTTTGTCTTTTTTGCTCCGGAGGTTGCCGAAAGCGAAAAAAGGTGCTTTTGAGGATGGAGTCCGCAGGAAAGCAGAGAGGGCCAAATTGTCTGTGGCATTTGAAAGGGTTCCAGGAGGCAGGGAGAACCAGCATTACTTTTCCCCGCTGGCACCTTTGCTGTGGCAGCAAAAGCTGGACGTTTGTCTTTTTTGCTCCGGATGCTGCCAAAAGCGAAAACAGGTGCTTTTGAGGATGGAGTCCGCAGGAAAGCAGAGAGTGCCAAATTGTCTGTGACATTTGAAGAAGTTCCAGGAGGCAGTGAGAACCAGCATTACTTTTCCCCGCTGGCACATTTGTTGTGGCAGCGAAAGCTGGACGTTTGTCTTTTTTGCTCCTGAGTTTTCCAAAAGCGAAAAAAGGTGCTTTTGAGGATGGAGTCCGCAGGAAAGCAGAGAGGGCCAAATTGTCTGGGGCATTTGATGGGTTTCCAGTTGGCAGTGAGAACCAGCGTCACTTTTCCCCGCTGGCACCTTTGCTGTGGCAGCAAAAGCTGGACGTTTGTCTTTTTTGCTCCTGAGGCTGCCGAAAGCGAAAAAAGGTGCTTTTGAGGATAGAGTCCGCAGGAAAGCAGAGAGGGCCAAATTGTCTGGGGCATTTGAAAGGGTTCCAGGAGGCAGTGAGAACCAGCATTACTTTTCCCCGCTGGCACCTTTGCTGTGGCAGCAAAAGCTGGACGTTTGTCTTTTTTGCTCCTGAGGTTTCCAAAAGCGAAAACAGGTGCTTTTGAGGATGGAGTCCGCACGAAAGCAGAGAGGGCCAAATTGTCTGGGGCATTTGATGGGTTTCCAGTTGGCAGTGAGAACCAGCGTCACTTTTCCCCGCTGGCACCTTTGCTGTGGCAGCAAAACCTGGACGTTTGTCTTTTTTGCTCCGGAGGCTGCCGAAAGCGAAAACAGGTGCTTTTGAGGATGGAGTCCGCAGGAAAGCAGAGAGGGCCAAATTGTCTGGGGCATTTGAAAGGGTTCCAGGAGGCAGTGATAACCAGCATTACTTTTCCCCGCTGGCACCTTTGCTGTGGCAGCAAAAGCTGGACGTTTGTCTTTTTTGCTCCAGATGCTGCCAAAAGCGAAAACAGGTGCTTTTGAGGATGGAGTCCGCAGGAAAGCAGAGAGGGCCAAATTGTCTGTGGCATTTGAAAGAGCTACAGGAAGCAGTGAGGACCAGCATTACTTTTCCCCGCTGGCACCTTTGCTGTGGCAGCAAAACCTGGACGTTTGTCTTTTTTGCTCCGGAGGTTGCCGAAAGCGAAAACAGGTGCTTTTGAGGATGGAGTCCGCAGGAAAGCAGAGAGGGCCAAATTGTCTGTGTCATTTGAAGGGGTTCCAGGAGGCAGTGAGGACCAGCATCACTTTTCCCCGCTGGCACCTTTGCTGTGGCAGCAAAAGCTGGACGTTTGTCTTTTTTGCTCCTGAGGTTGCCGAAAGCGAAAAAAGGTGCTTTTGAGGATGGAGTCCGCACGAAAGCAGAGAGGGCCAAATTGTCTGGGGCATTTGAAAGGGTTCCAGGAGACAGCGAGAACCAGCATTACTTTTCCCCGCTGGCACCTTTGCTGTGGCAGCAAAAGCTGGACGTTTGTCTTTTTACCACCGGAGGGCGCCGAAAGTGAAAACAGGTGCTTTTGAGGATGGAGTCCGCAGGAAAGCAGAGAGGGCCAAATTGTCTGGGGCATTTGAAAGGGTTCCAGGAGGCAGTGAGAACCAACATTACTTTTCCCCGCTGGCACCTTTGCTGTGGCAGCAAAAGCTGGACGTTTGTCTTTTTACCACCGGAGGGCGCCGAAAGCGAAAACAGGTGCTTTTGAGGATGGAGTCCGCAGGAAACAGAGAGTGCCAAATTATCTGGGGCATTTGAAAGGGTTCCAGGAGACAGCGAGAACCAGCATTACTTTTCCACGCTGGCACCTTTGCTGTGGCAGCAAAAGCTGGACGTTTGTCTTTTTACCACCGGAGGGCGCCGAAAGCGAAAACAGGTGCTTTTGAGGATGGAGTCCACAGGAAAGCAGAGAGGGCCAAATTGTCTGTGGCATTTGAAAGGGTTCCAGGAGGCAGTGAGAACCAGTATTACTTTTCCCCGCTGGCACCTTTGCTGTGGCAGCAAAAGCTGGACGTTTGTCTTTTTACCACCGGAGGGCGCCGAAAGCGAAAACAGGTGCTTTTGAGGATGGAGTCCACAGGAAAGCAGAGAGGGCCAAATTGTCTGTGTCATTTGAAGGGGTTCCAGGAGGCAGTGAGGACCAGCATCACTTTTCCCCGCTGGCACCTTTGCTGTGGCAGCAAAAGCTGGACGTTTGTCTTTTTTGCTCCGGAGGTTGCCGAAAGCGAAAACAGGTGCTTTTGAAGGATGGAGTCCGCAGGAAAGCAGAGAGGGCCAAATTGTCTGTGGCATTTGATGGGGTTCCAGGAGGCAGTGAGAACCAGCATCACTTTTCCCCGCTGGCACCTTTGCTGTGGCAGCAAAACGTGGACGTTTGTCTTTTTTGCTCCGGAGGTTGCTGAAAGTGAAAACAGGTGCTTTTGAGGATGGAGTCTGCAGGAAAGCAGAGAGGGCCAAATTGTCTGGGGCATTTGAGAGGGTTCCAGGAGGCAGTGAGAACCAGCATTACTTTTCCCCGCTGGCGCCTTTGCTGTGGCAGCAAAATCTGGACGTTTGTCTTTTTTGCTCCGGAGGTTGCCGAAAGCGAAAAAAGGTGCTTTTGAGGATGGAGTCCGCAGGAAAGCAGAGAGGGCCAAATTGTCTGTGGCATTTGAAAGGGTTCCAGGAGGCAGGGAGAACCAGCATTACTTTTCCCCGCTGGCACCTTTGCTGTGGCAGCAAAAGCTGGACGTTTGTCTTTTTTGCTCCGGATGCTGCCAAAAGCGAAAACAGGTGCTTTTGAGGATGGAGTCCGCAGGAAAGCAGAGAGTGCCAAATTGTCTGTGACATTTGAAGAAGTTCCAGGAGGCAGTGAGAACCAGCATTACTTTTCCCCGCTGGCACCTTTGTTGTGGCAGCGAAAGCTGGACGTTTGTCTTTTTTGCTCCTGAGTTTTCCAAAAGCGAAAAAAGGTGCTTTTGAGGATGGAGTCCGCAGGAAAGCAGAGAGGGCCAAATTGTCTGGGGCATTTGATGGGTTTCCAGTTGGCAGTGAGAACCAGCGTCACTTTTCCCCGCTGGCACCTTTGCTGTGGCAGCAAAAGCTGGACGTTTGTCTTTTTTGCTCCTGAGGCTGCCGAAAGCGAAAAAAGGTGCTTTTGAGGATAGAGTCCGCAGGAAAGCAGAGAGGGCCAAATTGTCTGGGGCATTTGAAAGGGTTCCAGGAGGCAGTGAGAACCAGCATTACTTTTCCCCGCTGGCACCTTTGCTGTGGCAGCAAAAGCTGGACGTTTGTCTTTTTTGCTCCTGAGGTTTCCAAAAGCGAAAACAGGTGCTTTTGAGGATGGAGTCCGCACGAAAGCAGAGAGGGCCAAATTGTCTGGGGCATTTGAAAGGGTTCTAGGAGGCAGTGAGAACCAGCATTACTTTTCCCCGCTGGCACCTTTGCTGTGGCAGCAAAAGCTGGACGTTTGTCTTTTTTGCTCCTGAGGTTTCCAAAAGCGAAAACAGGTGCTTTTGAGGATGGAGTCCGCAGGAAAGCAGAGAGTGCCAAATTGTCTGTGACATTTGAAGAAGTTCCAGGAGGCAGTGAGAACCAGCATTACTTTTCCCCGCTGGCACCTTTGTTGTGGCAGCAAAACCTGGACGTTTGTCTTTTTTGCTCCGGAGGCTGCCGAAAGCGAAAACAGGTGCTTTTGAGGATGGAGTCCGCAGGAAAGCAGAGAGGGCCAAATTGTCTGGGGCATTTGAAAGGGTTCCAGGAGGCAGTGATAACCAGCATTACTTTTCCCCGCTGGCACCTTTGCTGTGGCAGCAAAAGCTGGACGTTTGTCTTCTTTGCTCCGGAGGTTGCCGAAAGCGAAAAAAGCTGCTTTTGAGGATGGAGTCCGCAGGAAAGCAGAGAGGGCCAAATTGTCTGGGGCATTTGAAAGGGTTCCAGGAGGCAGTGATAACCAGCATTACTTTTCCCCGCTGGCACCTTTGCTGTGGCAGCAAAAGCTGGACGTTTGTCTTTTTTGCTCCAGATGCTGCCAAAAGCGAAAACAGGTGCTTTTGAGGATGGAGTCCGCAGGAAAGCAGAGAGGGCCAAATTGTCTGTGGCATTTGAAAGAGCTACAGGAAGCAGTGAGGACCAGCATTACTTTTCCCCGCTGGCACCTTTGCTGTGGCAGCAAAACCTGGACGTTTGTCTTTTTTGCTCCGGAGGTTGCCGAAAGCGAAAACAGGTGCTTTTGAGGATGGAGTCCGCAGGAAAGCAGAGAGGGCCAAATTGTCTGTGTCATTTGAAGGGGTTCCAGGAGGCAGTGAGGACCAGCATCACTTTTCCCCGCTGGCACCTTTGCTGTGGCAGCAAAAGCTGGACGTTTGTCTTTTTTGCTCCTGAGGTTGCCGAAAGCGAAAAAAGGTGCTTTTGAGGATGGAGTCCGCACGAAAGCAGAGAGGGCCAAATTGTCTGGGGCATTTGAAAGGGTTCCAGGAGACAGCGAGAACCAGCATTACTTTTCCCCGCTGGCACCTTTGCTGTGGCAGCAAAAGCTGGACGTTTGTCTTTTTACCACCGGAGGGCGCCGAAAGTGAAAACAGGTGCTTTTGAGGATGGAGTCCGCAGGAAAGCAGAGAGGGCCAAATTGTCTGGGGCATTTGAAAGGGTTCCAGGAGGCAGTGAGAACCAACATTACTTTTCCCCGCTGGCACCTTTGCTGTGGCAGCAAAAGCTGGACGTTTGTCTTTTTACCACCGGAGGGCGCCGAAAGCGAAAACAGGTGCTTTTGAGGATGGAGTCCGCAGGAAACAGAGAGTGCCAAATTATCTGGGGCATTTGAAAGGGTTCCAGGAGACAGCGAGAACCAGCATTACTTTTCCACGCTGGCACCTTTGCTGTGGCAGCAAAAGCTGGACGTTTGTCTTTTTACCACCGGAGGGCGCCGAAAGCGAAAACAGGTGCTTTTGAGGATGGAGTCCACAGGAAAGCAGAGAGGGCCAAATTGTCTGTGGCATTTGAAAGGGTTCCAGGAGGCAGTGAGAACCAGTATTACTTTTCCCCGCTGGCACCTTTGCTGTGGCAGCAAAAGCTGGACGTTTGTCTTTTTACCACCGGAGGGCGCCGAAAGCGAAAACAGGTGCTTTTGAGGATGGAGTCCACAGGAAAGCAGAGAGGGCCAAATTGTCTGTGTCATTTGAAGGGGTTCCAGGAGGCAGTGAGGACCAGCATCACTTTTCCCCGCTGGCACCTTTGCTGTGGCAGCAAAAGCTGGACGTTTGTCTTTTTTGCTCCTGAGGTTGCCGAAAGCGAAAAAAGGTGCTTTTGAGGATGGAGTCCGCACGAAAGCAGAGAGGGCCAAATTGTCTGGGGCATTTGAAAGGGTTCCAGGAGACAGCGAGAACCAGCATTACTTTTCCCCGCTGGCACCTTTGCTGTGGCAGCAAAAGCTGGACGTTTGTCTTTTTACCACCGGAGGGCGCCGAAAGTGAAAACAGGTGCTTTTGAGGATGGAGTCCGCAGGAAAGCAGAGAGGGCCAAATTGTCTGGGGCATTTGAAAGGGTTCCAGGAGGCAGTGAGAACCAACATTACCTTTCCCCGCTGGCACCTTTGCTGTGGCAGCAAAAGCTGGACGTTTGTCTTTTTACCACCGGAGGGCGCCGAAAGCGAAAACAGGTGCTTTTGAGGATGGAGTCCGCAGGAAACAGAGAGTGCCAAATTATCTGGGGCATTTGAAAGGGTTCCAGGAGACAGCGAGAACCAGCATTACTTTTCCACGCTGGCACCTTTGCTGTGGCAGCAAAAGCTGGACGTTTGTCTTTTTACCACCGGAGGGCGCCGAAAGCGAAAACAGGTGCTTTTGAGGATGGAGTCCACAGGAAAGCAGAGAGGGCCAAATTGTCTGTGGCATTTGAAAGGGTTCCAGGAGGCAGTGAGAACCAGTATTACTTTTCCCCGCTGGCACCTTTGCTGTGGCAGCAAAAGCTGGACGTTTGTCTTTTTTGCTCCTGAGGTTTCCAAAAGCGAAAACAGGTGCTTTTGAGGATGGAGTCCGCAGGAAAGCAGAGAGGGCCAAATTGTCTGTTACATTTGAAGAAGTTCCAGGAGGCAGTGAGAACCAGCATTACTTTTCCCCGCTGGCACCTTTGCTGTGGCAGCAAAAGCTGGACGTTTTCTTTTTTGCTCCGGAAGTTTCCAAAAGCGAAAAAAGGTGCTTTTGAGGATGGAGTCCGCAGGAAAGCAGAGAGGGCCAAATTGTCTGGGGCATTTGAAAGGGTTCCAGGAGGCAGTGAGAACCAGCATTACTTTTCCCCGCTGGCACCTTTGTTGTGGCAGCAAAAGCTGGACGTTTGTCTTTTTTGCTCCTGAGTTTTCAAAAGCTAAAAAAGGTGCTTTTGAGGATGGAGTCCGCAGGAAAGCAGAGAGGGCCAAATTGTCTGTGGCATTTGATGGGGTTCCAGGAGGCAGTGAGAACCAGCATTACTTTTCCCCGCTGGCACCTTTGCTGTGGCAGCAAAAGCTGGACGTTTGTCTTTTTCGCTCTGGAGGCTGCCGAAAACGAAAACAGGTGCTTTTGAGGATGGAGTCCGCAGGAAAGCAGAGAGGGCCAAATTGTCTGTGACATTTGAAGAAGTTCCAGGAGGCAGTGAGAACCAGCATTACTTTTCCCCGCTGGCACCTTTGTTGTGGCAGCAAAAGCTGGACGTTTGTCTTTTTTGCTCCGGAGGTTGCCGAAAGCGAAAAAAGGTGCTTTTGAGGATGGAGTCCGCAGGAAAGCAGAGAGGGCCAAATTGTCTGGGGCATTTGAAAGGGTTCCAGGAGACAGCGAGAACCAGCATTACTTTTCCCCGCTGGCACCTTTGCTGTGGCAGCAAAAGCTGGACGTTTGTCTTTTTTGCTCCTGAGGTTTCCAAAAGCGAAAACAGGTGCTTTTGAGGATGGAGTCCGCAGGAAAGCAGAGAGGGCCAAATTGTCTGTGACATTTGATGAAGTTCCAGGAGGCAGTGAAAACCAGCATTACTTTTCCCCGCTTGCACCTTTGTTGTGGCAGCAAAAGCTGGACGTTTGTCTTTTTTGCTCCTGAGTTTTCCAAAAGCGAAAAAAGGTGCTTTTGAGGATGGAGTCCGCAGGAAAGCAGAGAGGGCCAAATTGTCTGGGGTATTTGATGGGTTTCCAGTTGGCAGTGAGAACCAGCGTCACTTTTCCCCGCTGGCACCTTTGCTGTGGCAGCAAAAGCTGGACGTTTGTCTTTTTTGCTCCGGAGGTTTCCAAAAGCGAAAACAGGTGCTTTTGAGGATGGAGTCCGCACGAAAGCAGAGAGGGCCAAATTGTCTGGGGCATTTGAAAGGGTTCTAGGAGGCAGTGAGAACCAGCATTACTTTTCCCCGCTGGCACCTTTGCTGTGGCAGCAAAAGCTGGACGTTTGTCTTTTTTGCTCCTGAGGTTTCCAAAAGCGAAAACAGGTGCTTTTGAGGATGGAGTCCGCAGGAAAGCAGAGAGTGCCAAATTGTCTGTGACATTTGAAGAAGTTCCAGGAGGCAGTGAGAACCAGCATTACTTTTCCCCGCTGGCACCTTTGTTGTGGCAGCAAAACCTGGACGTTTGTCTTTTTTGCTCCGGAGGCTGCCGAAAGCGAAAAAAGGTGCTTTTGAGGATGGAGTCCGCAGGAAAGCAGAGAGGGCCAAATTGTCTGGGGCATTTGAAAGGGTTCCAGGAGGCAGTGAGAACCAGCATTACTTTTCCCCGCTGGCACCTTTGCTGTGGCAGCAAAAGCTGGACGTTTGTCTTCTTTGCTCCGGAGGCTGCCGAAAGCGAAAACAGGTGCTTTTGAAGATGGAGTCCGCAGGAAAGCAGAGAGGGCCAAATTGTCTGTGGCATTTGAAAGGGTTCCAGGAGGCAGTGATAACCAGCATTACTTTTCCCCGCTGGCACCTTTGCTGTGGCAGCAAAAGCTGGACGTTTGTCTTTTTTGCTCCGGATGCTGCCAAAAGCGAAAACAGGTGCTTTTGAGGATGGAGTCCGAAGGAAACAGAGAGTGCCAAATTATCTGGGGCATTTGAAAGGGTTCCAGGAGACAGCGAGAACCAGCATTACTTTTCCCCGCTGGCACCTTTGCTGTGGCAGCAAAAGCTGGACGTTTGTCTTTTTACCACCGGAGGGCGCCGAAAGCGAAAACAGGTGCTTTTGAGGATGGAGTCCACAGGAAAGCAGAGAGGGCCAAATTGTCTGTGGCATTTGAAAGGGTTCCAGGAGGCAGTGAGAACCAGTATTACTTTTCCCCGCTGGCACCTTTGCTGTGGCAGCAAAAGCTGGACGTTTGTCTTTTTTGCTCCTGAGGTTTCCAAAAGCGAAAACAGGTGCTTTTGAGGATGGAGTCCGCAGGAAAGCAGAGAGGGCCAAATTGTCTGTTACATTTGAAGAAGTTCCAGGAGGCAGTGAGAACCAGCATTACTTTTCCCCGCTGGCACCTTTGCTGTGGCAGCAAAAGCTGGACGTTTTCTTTTTTGCTCCGGAAGTTTCCAAAAGCGAAAAAAGGTGCTTTTGAGGATGGAGTCCGCAGGAAAGCAGAGAGGGCCAAATTGTCTGGGGCATTTGAAAGGGTTCCAGGAGGCAGTGAGAACCAGCATTACTTTTCCCCGCTGGCACCTTTGTTGTGGCAGCAAAAGCTGGACGTTTGTCTTTTTTGCTCCTGAGTTTTCAAAAGCTAAAAAAGGTGCTTTTGAGGATGGAGTCCGCAGGAAAGCAGAGAGGGCCAAATTGTCTGTGGCATTTGATGGGGTTCCAGGAGGCAGTGAGAACCAGCATTACTTTTCCCCGCTGGCACCTTTGCTGTGGCAGCAAAAGCTGGACGTTTGTCTTTTTCGCTCTGGAGGCTGCCGAAAACGAAAACAGGTGCTTTTGAGGATGGAGTCCGCAGGAAAGCAGAGAGGGCCAAATTGTCTGTGACATTTGAAGAAGTTCCAGGAGGCAGTGAGAACCAGCATTACTTTTCCCCGCTGGCACCTTTGTTGTGGCAGCAAAAGCTGGACGTTTGTCTTTTTTGCTCCGGAGGTTGCCGAAAGCGAAAAAAGGTGCTTTTGAGGATGGAGTCCGCAGGAAAGCAGAGAGGGCCAAATTGTCTGGGGCATTTGAAAGGGTTCCAGGAGACAGCGAGAACCAGCATTACTTTTCCCCGCTGGCACCTTTGCTGTGGCAGCAAAAGCTGGACGTTTGTCTTTTTTGCTCCTGAGGTTTCCAAAAGCGAAAACAGGTGCTTTTGAGGATGGAGTCCGCAGGAAAGCAGAGAGGGCCAAATTGTCTGTGACATTTGATGAAGTTGCAGGAGGCAGTGAAAACCAGCATTACTTTTCCCCGCTTGCACCTTTGTTGTGGCAGCAAAAGCTGGACGTTTGTCTTTTTTGCTCCTGAGTTTTCCAAAAGCGAAAAAAGGTGCTTTTGAGGATGGAGTCCGCAGGAAAGCAGAGAGGGCCAAATTGTCTGGGGTATTTGATGGGTTTCCAGTTGGCAGTGAGAACCAGCGTCACTTTTCCCCGCTGGCACCTTTGCTGTGGCAGCAAAAGCTGGACGTTTGTCTTTTTTGCTCCGGAGGTTTCCAAAAGCGAAAACAGGTGCTTTTGAGGATGGAGTCCGCACGAAAGCAGAGAGGGCCAAATTGTCTGGGGCATTTGAAAGGGTTCTAGGAGGCAGTGAGAACCAGCATTACTTTTCCCCGCTGGCACCTTTGCTGTGGCAGCAAAAGCTGGACGTTTGTCTTTTTTGCTCCTGAGGTTTCCAAAAGCGAAAACAGGTGCTTTTGAGGATGGAGTCCGCAGGAAAGCAGAGAGTGCCAAATTGTCTGTGACATTTGAAGAAGTTCCAGGAGGCAGTGAGAACCAGCATTACTTTTCCCCACTGGCACCTTTGTTGTGGCAGCAAAACCTGGACGTTTGTCTTTTTTGCTCCGGAGGTTGCCGAAAGCGAAAACAGGTGCTTTTGAGGATGGAGTCCGCAGGAAAGCAGAGAGGGCCAAATTGTCTGGGGCATTTGAAAGGGTTCCAGGAGGCAGTGAGAACCAGCATTACTTTTCCCCGCTGGCACCTTTGCTGTGGCAGCAAAAGCTGGACGTTTGTCTTCTTTGCTCCGGAGGCTGCCGAAAGCGAAAACAGGTGCTTTTGAAGATGGAGTCCGCAGGAAAGCAGAGAGGGCCAAATTGTCTGTGGCATTTGAAAGGGTTCCAGGAGGCAGTGATAACCAGCATTACTTTTCCCCGCTGGCACCTTTGCTGTGGCAGCAAAAGCTGGACGTTTGTCTTTTTTGCTCCGGATGCTGCCAAAAGCGAAAACAGGTGCTTTTGAGGATGGAGTCCGCAGGAAAGCAGAGAGGGCCAAATTGTCTGTGGCATTTGAAGGGGTTCCAGGAGGCAGTGAGGACGAGCATCACTTTTCCCCGCTGGCACCTTTGCTGTGGCAGCAAAAGCTGGACGTTTGTCTTTTTTGCTCCGGAGGTTGCCGAAAGCGAAAACAGGTGCTTTTGAGGATGGAGTCCGCAGGAAAGCAGAGAGGGCCAAATTGTCTGTGGCATTTGAAAGGGTTCCAGGAGGCAGTGAGAACCAGTATTACTTTTCCCCGCTGGCACCTTTGCTGTGGCAGCAAAAGCTGGACGTTTGTCTTTTTTGCTCCTGAGGTTTCCAAAAGCGAAAACAGGTGCTTTTGAGGATGGAGTCCGCAGGAAAGCAGAGAGGGCCAAATTGTCTGTTACATTTGAAGAAGTTCCAGGAGGCAGTGAGAACCAGCATTACTTTTCCCCGCTGGCACCTTTGCTGTGGCAGCAAAAGCTGGACGTTGTCTTTTTTGCTCCGGAAGTTTCCAAAAGCGAAAAAAGGTGCTTTTGAGGATGGAGTCCGCAGGAAAGCAGAGAGGGCCAAATTGTCTGGTGCATTTGAAGAGGTTCCAGGAGGCAGTGAGAACCAGCATTACTTTTCCCCGCTGGCACCTTTGTTGTGGCAGCAAAAGCTGGACGTTTGTCTTTTTTGCTCCTGAGTTTTCCAAAAGCTAAAAAAGGTGCTTTTGAGGATGGAGTCCGCAGGAAAGCAGAGAGGGCCAAATTGTCTGTGGCATTTGATGGGGTTCCAGGAGGCAGTGAGAACCAGCATTACTTTTCCCCGCTGGCACCTTTGCTGTGGCAGCAAAAGCTGGACGTTTGTCTTTTTTCGCTCTGGAGGCTGCCGAAAACGAAAACAGGTGCTTTTGAGGATGGAGTCCGCAGGAAAGCAGAGAGGGCCAAATTGTCTGTGACATTTGAAGAAGTTCCAGGAGGCAGTGAGAACCAGCATTACTTTTCCCCGCTGGCACCTTTGTTGTGGCAGCAAAACCTGGACGTTTGTCTTTTTTGCTCCGGAGGTTGCCGAAAGCGAAAAAAGGTGCTTTTGAGGATGGAGTCCGCAGGAAAGCAGAGAGGGCCAAATTGTCTGGGGCATTTGAAAGGGTTCCAGGAGACAGCGAGAACCAGCATTACTTTTCCCCGCTGGCACCTTTGCTGTGGCAGCAAAAGCTGGACGTTTGTCTTTTTTGCTCCTGAGGTTTCCAAAAGCGAAAACAGGTGCTTTTGAGGATGGAGTCCGCAGGAAAGCAGAGAGTGCCAAATTGTCTGTGACATTTGAAGAAGTTCCAGGAGGCAGTGAGAACCAGCATTACTTTTCCCCGCTGGCACCTTTGCTGTGGCAGCAAAAGCTGGACGTTTGTCTTTTTTGCTCCTGAGGTTTCCAAAAGCGAAAACAGGTGCTTTTGAGGATGGAGTCCGCAGGAAAGCAGAGAGGGCCAAATTGTCTGGGGTATTTGATGGGTTTCCAGTTGGCAGTGAGAACCAGCGTCACTTTTCCCCGCTGGCACCTTTGCTGTGGCAGCAAAAGCTGGACGTTTGTCTTTTTTGCTCCTGAGGTTTCCAAAAGCGAAAACAGGTGCTTTTGAGGATGGAGTCCGCACGAAAGCAGAGAGGGCCAAATTGTCTGGGGCATTTGAAAGGGTTCTAGGAGGCAGTGAGAACCAGCATTACTTTTCCCCGCTGCCACCTTTGCTGTGGCAGCAAAAGCTGGACGTTTGTCTTTTTTGCTCCTGAGGTTTCCAAAAGCGAAAACAGGTGCTTTTGAGGATGGAGTCCGCAGGAAAGCAGAGAGTGCCAAATTGTCTGGGGCATTTGAAGAGGTTCCAGGAGGCAGTGAGAACCAGCATTACTTTTCCCCGCTGGCACCTTTGTTGTGGCAGCAAAACCTGGACGTTTGTCTTTTTTGCTCCGGAGGCTGCCGAAAGCGAAAAAAGGTGCTTTTGAGGATGGAGTCCGCAGGAAAGCAGAGAGGGCCAAATTGTCTGGGGCATTTGAAAGGGTTCCAGGAGGCAGTGAGAACCAGCATTACTTTTCCCCGCTGGCACCTTTGCTGTGGCAGCAAAAGCTGGACGTTTGTCTTCTTTGCTCCGGAGGCTGCCGAAAGCGAAAACAGGTGCTTTTGAAGATGGAGTCCGCAGGAAAGCAGAGAGGGCCAAATTGTCTGGGGCATTTGAAAGGGTTCCAGGAGGCAGTGAGAACCAGCATTACTTTTCCCCGCTGGCACCTTTGCTGTGGCAGCAAAAGCTGGACGCTTGTCTTTTTTGCTCCGGATGCTGCCAAAAGCGAAAACAGGTGCTTTTGAGGATGGAGTCCGCAGGAAAGCAGAGAGGGCCAAATTGTCTGTGGCATTTGAAGGGGTTCCAGGAGGCAGTGAGGACCAGCATCACTTTTCCCCGCTGGCACCTTTGCTGTGGCAGCAAAAGCTGGACGTTTGTCTTTTTTGCTCCGGAGGTTGCCGAAAGCGAAAAAAGGTGCTTTTGAGGATGGAGTCCGCAGGAAAGCAGAGAGGGCCAAATTGTCTGGGGCATTTGAAAGGGTTCCAGGAGACAGCGAGAACCAGCATTACTTTTCCCCGCTGGCACCTTTGCTGTGGCAGCAAAAGCTGGACGTTTGTCTTTTTACCACCGGAGGGCGCCGAAAGCGAAAACAGGTGCTTTTGAGGATGGAGTCCACAGGAAAGCAGAGAAGGCCAAATTGTCTGTGGCATTTGAATGGGTTCCAGGAGGCAGTGAGAACCAGTATTACTTTTCCCCGCTGGCACCTTTGCTGTGGCAGCAAAAGCTGGACGTTTGTCTTTTTTGTTCCTGAGTTTTCCAAAAGCGAAAAAAGGTGCTTTTGAGGATGGAGTCCGCAGGAAAGCAGAGAGGGCCAAATTTTCTGTGGCATTTGATGGGGTTCCAGGAGGCAGTGAGAACCAGCATTACTTTTCCCCGCTGGCACCTTTGCTGTGGCAGCAAAACCTGGACGTTTGTCTTTTTCGCTCCGGAGGCTGCCGAAAATGAAAAAAGGTGCTTTTGAGGATGGAGTCCGCAGGAAAGCAGAGAGGGCCAAATTGTCTGTGGCATTTGAAAGAGTTCCAGGAAGCAGTGCTAACCAGCATCACTTTTCCCCGCTGGCACCTTTGCTGTGACAGCAAAAGCTGGACGTTTGTCTTTTTTGCTCCGGAGGCTGCCGAAAGCGAAAACAGGTGCTTTTGAGGATGGAGTCCGCAGGAAAGCAGAGAGGGCAAAATTGTCTGGGGCATTTGAAAGGGTTCCAGGAGGCAGTGAGAACCAGCATTACTTTTCCCCGCTGGCACCTTTGCTGTGGCAGAAAAAGCTGGACGTTTGTCTTTTTTTCTCCTGAGGTTTCCAAAAGCGAAAACAGGTGCTTTTGAGGATGGAGTCCGCACGAAAGCAGAGAGGGCCAAATTGTCTGGGGCATTTGAAAGGGTTCTAGGAGGCAGTGAGAACCAGCATTACTTTTCCCCGCTGGCACCTTTGCTGTGGCAGCAAAAGCTGGACGTTTGTCTTTTTTGCTCCTGAGGTTTCCAAAAGCGAAAAAAGGTGCTTTTAAGGATGGAGTCCGCAGGAAAGCAGAGAGGGCCAAATTGTCTGTGACATTTGAAGAGGTTCCAGGAGGCTGTGAGAACCAGCATTACTTTTCCCCGCTGGCACCTTTGTTGTGGCAGCAAAACCTGGACGTTTGTCTAAAGCTGCTTTTGAGGATGGAGTCCGCAGGAAAGCAGAGAGGGCCAAATTGTCTGGGGCATTTGAAAGGGTTCCAGGAGGCAGTGATAACCAGCATTACTTTTCCCCGCTGGCACCTTTGCTGTGGCAGCAAAGCCTGGACATTTGTCTTTTTTGCTCCGGAGGTTGCCGAAAGCGAAAAAAGGTGCTTTTGAGGATGGAGTCCGCAGGAAAGCAGAGAGGGCCAAATTGTCTGTGACATTTGAAGAAGTTCCAGGAGGCAGTGAGAACAAGCATTACTTTTCCCCGCTGGCACCTTTGCTGTGGCAGCAAAAGCTGGACGTTTTCTTTTTTGCTCCGGAAGTTTCCAAAAGCGAAAAAAGGTGCTTTTGAGGATGGAGTCCGCAGGAAAGCAGAGAGGGCCAAATTGTCTGGGGCATTTGAAGAGGTTCCAGGAGGCTGTGAGAACCAGCATTACTTTTCCCCGCTGGCACCTTTGCTGTGGCAGCAAAAGCTGGACGTTTGTCTTTTTTGCTCCGGAGGTTGCCGAAAGCGAAAAAAGGTGCTTTTGAGGATGGAGTCCGCAGGAAAGCAGAGAGGGCCAAATTTCTGTGGCATTTGATGGGGTTCCAGGAGGCAGTGAGAACCAGCATCACTTTTCCCCGCTGGCACCTTTGCTGTGGCAGCAAAAGCTGGACGTTTGTCTTTTTCGCTCCTGAGGCTGCCGAAAACGAAAACAGGTGCTTTTGAGGATGGAGTCCGCAGGAAAGCAGAGAGGGCCAAATTGTCTGTGGCATTTGAAGAGGTTCCAGGAGGCAGTGAGAACCAGCATTACTTTTCCCCGCTGGCACCTTTGCTGTGGCAGCAAAAGCTGGACGTTGTCTTTTTTGCTCCGGAGGTTTCCAAAAGCGAAAACAGGTGCTTTTGAGGATGGAGTCCGCAGGAAAGCAGAGAGGGCCAAATTGTCTGTGGCATTTGAAGAAGTTCCAGGAGGCAGTGAGAACCAGCATTACTTTTCCCCGCTGGCACCTTTGCTGTGGCAGCAAAAGCTTGACGTTTGTCTTTTTCGCTCCGGAGGCTGCCGAAAATGAAAACAGGTGCTTTTGAGGATGGAGTCCGCAGGAAAGCAGAGAGGGCCAAATTGTCTGTGGCATTTGAAAGAGTTCCAGGAAGCAGTGCTAACCAGCTTTACTTTTCCCCGCTGGCACCTTTGCTGTGGCAGCAAACCTGGACGTTTGTCTTTTTTGCTCCTGAGGTTGCCGAAAGCGAAAACAGGTGCTTTTGAGGATGGAGTCCGCAGGAAAGCAGAGAGGGCCAAATTGTCTGGGGCATTTGAAGGGGTTCCAGGAGGCAGTGAGGACCAGCATCACTTTTCCCCGCTGGCACCTTTGCTGTGGCAGCAAAAGCTGGACGTTTGTCTTTTTTGCTCCGGAGGTTGCCGAAAGCGAAAAAAGGTGCTTTTGAGGATAGAGTCCGCAGGAAAGCAGAGAGGGCCAAATTGTCTGGGGCATTTGAAAGGGTTCCAGGAGGCAGTGAGAACCAGCATTACTTTTCCCCGCTGGCACCTTTGCTGTGGCAGCAAAAGCTGGACGTTTGTCTTTTTACCACCGGAGGGCGCCGAAAGCGAAAACAGGTGCTTTTGAGGATGGAGTCCGCAGGAAAGCAGAGAGGGCCAAATTGTCTGGGGCATTTGAAGAGTTCCAGGAGGCAGTGAGAACCAGCATTACTTTTCCCCGCTGGCACCTTTGCTGTGGCAGCAAAAGCTGGACGTTTGTCTTTTTTGCTCCGGAGGTTGCCGAAAGCGAAAACAGGTGCTTTTGAAGGATGGAGTCCGCAGGAAAGCAGAGAGGGCCAAATTGTCTGTGGCATTTGATGGGGTTCCAGGAGGCAGTGAGAACCAGCATCACTTTTCCCCGCTGGCACCTTTGCTGTGGCAGCAAAACGTGGACGTTTGTCTTTTTTGCTCCGGAGGTTGCTGAAAGTGAAAACAGGTGCTTTTGAGGATGGAGTCTGCAGGAAAGCAGAGAGGGCCAAATTGTCTGGGGCATTTGAGAGGGTTCCAGGAGGCAGTGAGAACCAGCATTACTTTTCCACGCTGGCGCCTTTGCTGTGGCAGCAAAATCTGGACGTTTGTCTTTTTTGCTCCGGAGGTTGCCGAAAGCGAAAACAGGTGCTTTTGAGGATGGAGTCCGCAGGAAAGCAGAGAGGGCCAAATTGTCTGTGGCATTTGAAAGGGTTCCAGGAGACAGCGAGAACCAGCATTACTTTTCCCCGCTGGCACCTTTGCTGTGGCAGCAAAAGCTGGACGTTTGTCTTTTTTGCTCCTGAGGTTTCCAAAAGCGAAAACAGGTGCTTTTGAGGATGGAGTCCGCAGGAAAGCAGAGAGTGCCAAATTGTCTGTGACATTTGAAGAAGTTCCAGGAGGCAGTGAGAACCAGGATTACTTTTCCTAGCTGGCACCTTTGTTGTGGCAGCAAAAGCTGGACGTTTGTCTTTTTTGCTCCTGAGTTTTCCAAAAGCGAAAAAAGGTGCTTTTGAGGATGGAGTCCGCAGGAAAGCAGAGAGGGCCAAATTGTCTGGGGCATTTGATGGGTTTCCAGTTGGCAGTGAGAACCAGCGTCACTTTTCCCCGCTGGCACCTTTGCTGTGGCAGCAAAAGCTGGACGTTTGTCTTTTTTGCTCCTGAGGCTGCCGAAAGCGAAAAAAGGTGCTTTTGAGGATAGAGTCCGCAGGAAAGCAGAGAGGGCCAAATTGTCTGGGGCATTTGAAAGGGTTCCAGGAGGCAGTGAGAACCAGCATTACTTTTCCCCGCTGGCACCTTTGCTGTGGCAGCAAAAGCTGGACGTTTGTCTTTTTTGCTCCTGACGTTTCCAAAAGCGAAAACAGGTGCTTTTGAGGATGGAGTCCGCACGAAAGCAGAGAGGGCCAAATTGTCTGGGGCATTTGAAAGGGTTCTAGGAGGCAGTGAGAACCAGCATTACTTTTCCCCGCTGGCACCTTTGCTGTGGCAGCAAAAGCTGGACGTTTGTCTTTTTTGCTCCTGAGGTTTCCAAAAGCGAAAACAGGTGCTTTTGAGGATGGAGTCCGCAGGAAAGCAGAGAGTGCCAAATTGTCTGTGACATTTGAAGAAGTTCCAGGAGGCAGTGAGAACCAGCATTACTTTTCCCCGCTGGCACCTTTGTTGTGGCAGCAAAACCTGGACGTTTGTCTTTTTTGCTCCGGAGGCTGCCGAAAGCGAAAACAGGTGCTTTTGAGGATGGAGTCCGCAGGAAAGCAGAGAGGGCCAAATTGTCTGGGGCATTTGAAAGGGTTCCAGGAGGCAGTGATAACCAGCATTACTTTTCCCCGCTGGCACCTTTGCTGTGGCAGCAAAAGCTGGACGTTTGTCTTCTTTGCTCCGGAGGTTGCCGAAAGCGAAAAAAGCTGCTTTTGAGGATGGAGTCCGCAGGAAAGCAGAGAGGGCCAAATTGTCTGGGGCATTTGAAAGGGTTCCAGGAGGCAGTGATAACCAGCATTACTTTTCCCCGCTGGCACCTTTGCTGTGGCAGCAAAAGCTGGACGTTTGTCTTTTTTGCTCCAGATGCTGCCAAAAGCGAAAACAGGTGCTTTTGAGGATGGAGTCCGCAGGAAAGCAGAGAGGGCCAAATTGTCTGTGGCATTTGAAAGAGCTACAGGAAGCAGTGAGGACCAGCATTACTTTTCCCCGCTGGCACCTTTGCTGTGGCAGCAAAACCTGGACGTTTGTCTTTTTTGCTCCGGAGGTTGCCGAAAGCGAAAACAGGTGCTTTTGAGGATGGAGTCCGCAGGAAAGCAGAGAGGGCCAAATTGTCTGTGGCATTTGAAGGGGTTCCAGGAGGCAGTGAGGACCAGCATCACTTTTCCCCGCTGGCACCTTTGCTGTGGCAGCAAAAGCTGGACGTTTGTCTTTTTTGCTCCGGAGGTTGCCGAAAGCGAAAAAAGGTGCTTTTGAGGATGGAGTCCGCACGAAAGCAGAGAGGGCCAAATTGTCTGGGGCATTTGAAAGGGTTCCAGGAGACAGCGAGAACCAGCATTACTTTTCCCCGCTGGCACCTTTGCTGTGGCAGCAAAAGCTGGACGTTTGTCTTTTTACCACCGGAGGGCGCCGAAAGTGAAAACAGGTGCTTTTGAGGATGGAGTCCGCAGGAAAGCAGAGAGGGCCAAATTGTCTGGGGCATTTGAAAGGGTTCCAGGAGGCAGTGAGAACCAACATTACTTTTCCCCGCTGGCACCTTTGCTGTGGCAGCAAAAGCTGGACGTTTGTCTTTTTACCACCGGAGGGCGCCGAAAGCGAAAACAGGTGCTTTTGAGGATGGAGTCCGCAGGAAACAGAGAGTGCCAAATTATCTGGGGCATTTGAAAGGGTTCCAGGAGACAGCGAGAACCAGCATTACTTTTCCCCGCTGGCACCTTTGCTGTGGCAGCAAAAGCTGGACGTTTGTCTTTTTACCACCGGAGGGCGCCGAAAGCAAAAACAGGTGCTTTTGAGGATGGAGTCCACAGGAAAGCAGAGAGGGCCAAATTGTCTGTGGCATTTGAAAGGGTTCCAGGAGGCAGTGAGAACCAGTATTACTTTTCCCCGCTGGCACCTTTGCTGTGGCAGCAAAAGCTGGACGTTTGTCTTTTTTGCTCCTGAGGTTTCCAAAAGCGAAAACAGGTGCTTTTGAGGATGGAGTCCGCAGGAAAGCAGAGAGGGCCAAATTGTCTGTTACATTTGAAGAAGTTCCAGGAGGCAGTGAGAACCAGCATTACTTTTCCCCGCTGGCACCTTTGCTGTGGCAGCAAAAGCTGGACGTTTTCTTTTTTGCTCCGGAAGTTTCCAAAAGCGAAAAAAGGTGCTTTTGAGGATGGAGTCCGCAGGAAAGCAGAGAGGGCCAAATTGTCTGGGGCATTTGAAAGGGTTCCAGGAGGCAGTGAGAACCAGCATTACTTTTCCCCGCTGGCACCTTTGTTGTGGCAGCAAAAGCTGGACGTTTGTCTTTTTTGCTCCTGAGTTTTCAAAAGCTAAAAAAGGTGCTTTTGAGGATGGAGTCCGCAGGAAAGCAGAGAGGGCCAAATTGTCTGTGGCATTTGATGGGGTTCCAGGAGGCAGTGATAACCAGCATTACTTTTCCCCGCTGGCACCTTTGCTGTGGCAGCAAAAGCTGGACGTTTGTCTTTTTCGCTCTGGAGGCTGCCGAAAACGAAAACAGGTGCTTTTGAGGATGGAGTCCGCAGGAAAGCAGAGAGGGCCAAATTGTCTGTGACATTTGAAGAAGTTCCAGGAGGCAGTGAGAACCAGCATTACTTTTCCCCGCTGGCACCTTTGTTGTGGCAGCAAAAGCTGGACGTTTGTCTTTTTTGCTCCGGAGGTTGCCGAAAGCGAAAAAAGGTGCTTTTGAGGATGGAGTCCGCAGGAAAGCAGAGAGGGCCAAATTGTCTGGGGCATTTGAAAGGGTTCCAGGAGACAGCGAGAACCAGCATTACTTTTCCCCGCTGGCACCTTTGCTGTGGCAGCAAAAGCTGGACGTTTGTCTTTTTTGCTCCTGAGGTTTCCAAAAGCGAAAACAGGTGCTTTTGAGGATGGAGTCCGCAGGAAAGCAGAGAGGGCCAAATTGTCTGGGGTATTTGATGGGTTTCCAGTTGGCAGTGAGAACCAGCGTCACTTTTCCCCGCTGGCACCTTTGCTGTGGCAGCAAAAGCTGGACGTTTGTCTTTTTTGCTCCGGAGGTTTCCAAAAGCGAAAACAGGTGCTTTTGAGGATGGAGTCCGCACGAAAGCAGAGAGGGCCAAATTGTCTGGGGCATTTGAAAGGGTTCTAGGAGGCAGTGAGAACCAGCATTACTTTTCCCCGCTGGCACCTTTGCTGTGGCAGCAAAAGCTGGACGTTTGTCTTTTTTGCTCCGGAGGTTTCCAAAAGCGAAAACAGGTGCTTTTGAGGATGGAGTCCGCAGGAAAGCAGAGAGTGCCAAATTGTCTGTGACATTTGAAGAAGTTCCAGGAGGCAGTGAGAACCAGCATTACTTTTCCCCGCTGGCACCTTTGTTGTGGCAGCAAAACCTGGACGTTTGTCTTTTTTGCTCCGGAGGCTGCCGAAAGCGAAAAAAGGTGCTTTTGAGGATGGAGTCCGCAGGAAAGCAGAGAGGGCCAAATTGTCTGGGGCATTTGAAAGGGTTCCAGGAGGCAGTGAGAACCAGCATTACTTTTCCCCGCTGGCACCTTTGCTGTGGCAGCAAAAGCTGGACGTTTGTCTTCTTTGCTCCGGAGGCTGCCGAAAGCGAAAACAGGTGCTTTTGAAGATGGAGTCCGCAGGAAAGCAGAGAGGGCCAAATTGTCTGTGGCATTTGAAAGGGTTCCAGGAGGCAGTGATAACCAGCATTACTTTTCCCCGCTGGCACCTTTGCTGTGGCAGCAAAAGCTGGACGTTTGTCTTTTTTGCTCCGGATGCTGCCAAAAGCGAAAACAGGTGCTTTTGAGGATGGAGTCCGCAGGAAAGCAGAGAGGGCCAAATTGTCTGTGGCATTTGAAGGGGTTCCAGGAGGCAGTGAGGACGAGCATCACTTTTCCCCGCTGGCACCTTTGCTGTGGCAGCAAAAGCTGGACGTTTGTCTTTTTTGCTCCGGAGGTTGCCGAAAGCGAAAACAGGTGCTTTTGAGGATGGAGTCCGCAGGAAAGCAGAGAGGGCCAAATTGTCTGGGGCATTTGAAAGGGTTCCAGGAGGCAGTGAGAACCAGTATTACTTTTCCCCGCTGGCACCTTTGCTGTGGCAGCAAAAGCTGGACGTTTGTCTGTTTTGCTCCTGAGGTTTCCAAAAGCGAAAACAGGTGCTTTTGAGGATGGAGTCCGCAGGAAAGCAGAGAGGGCCAAATTGTCTGTTACATTTGAAGAAGTTCCAGGAGGCAGTGAGAACCAGCATTACTTTTCCCCGCTGGCACCTTTGCTGTGGCAGCAAAAGCTGGACGTTGTCTTTTTTGCTCCGGAAGTTTCCAAAAGCGAAAAAAGGTGCTTTTGAGGATGGAGTCCGCAGGAAAGCAGAGAGGGCCAAATTGTCTGGTGCATTTGAAGAGGTTCCAGGAGGCAGTGAGAACCAGCATTACTTTTCCCCGCTGGCACCTTTGTTGTGGCAGCAAAAGCTGGACGTTTGTCTTTTTTGCTCCTGAGTTTTCCAAAAGCTAAAAAAGGTGCTTTTGAGGATGGAGTCCGCAGGAAAGCAGAGAGGGCCAAATTGTCTGTGGCATTTGATGGGGTTCCAGGAGGCAGTGAGAACCAGCATTACTTTTCCCCGCTGGCACCTTTGCTGTGGCAGCAAAAGCTGGACGTTTGTCTTTTTCGCTCTGGAGGCTGCCGAAAACGAAAACAGGTGCTTTTGAGGATGGAGTCCGCAGGAAAGCAGAGAGGGCCAAATTGTCTGTGACATTTGAAGAAGTTCCAGGAGGCAGTGAGAACCAGCATTACTTTTCCCCGCTGGCACCTTTGTTGTGGCAGCAAAACCTGGACGTTTGTCTTTTTTGCTCCGGAGGTTGCCGAAAGCGAAAAAAGGTGCTTTTGAGGATGGAGTCCGCAGGAAAGCAGAGAGGGCCAAATTGTCTGGGGCATTTGAAAGGGTTCCAGGAGACAGCGAGAACCAGCATTACTTTTCCCCGCTGGCACCTTTGCTGTGGCAGCAAAAGCTGGACGTTTGTCTTTTTTGCTCCTGAGGTTTCCAAAAGCGAAAACAGGTGCTTTTGAGGATGGAGTCCGCAGGAAAGCAGAGAGTGCCAAATTGTCTGTGACATTTGAAGAAGTTCCAGGAGGCAGTGAGAACCAGCATTACTTTTCCCCGCTGGCACCTTTGCTGTGGCAGCAAAAGCTGGACGTTTGTCTTTTTTGCTCCTGAGGTTTCCAAAAGCGAAAACAGGTGCTTTTGAGGATGGAGTCCGCAGGAAAGCAGAGAGGGCCAAATTGTCTGGGGTATTTGATGGGTTTCCAGTTGGCAGTGAGAACCAGCGTCACTTTTCCCCGCTGGCACCTTTGCTGTGGCAGCAAAAGCTGGACGTTTGTCTTTTTTGCTCCGGAGGTTTCCAAAAGCGAAAACAGGTGCTTTTGAGGATGGAGTCCGCACGAAAGCAGAGAGGGCCAAATTGTCTGGGGCATTTGAAAGGGTTCTAGGAGGCAGTGAGAACCAGCATTACTTTTCCCCGCTGCCACCTTTGCTGTGGCAGCAAAAGCTGGACGTTTGTCTTTTTTGCTCCTGAGGTTTCCAAAAGCGAAAACAGGTGCTTTTGAAGATGGAGTCCGCAGGAAAGCAGAGAGTGCCAAATTGTCTGGGGCATTTGAAGAGGTTCCAGGAGGCAGTGAGAACCAGCATTACTTTTCCCCGCTGGCACCTTTGTTGTGGCAGCAAAACCTGGACGTTTGTCTTTTTTGCTCCGGAGGCTGCCGAAAGCGAAAAAAGGTGCTTTTGAGGATGGAGTCCGCAGGAAAGCAGAGAGGGCCAAATTGTCTGGGGCATTTGAAAGGGTTCCAGGAGGCAGTGAGAACCAGCATTACTTTTCCCCGCTGGCACCTTTGCTGTGGCAGCAAAACGTGGACGTTTGTCTTCTTTGCTCCGGAGGCTGCCGAAAGCGAAAACAGGTGCTTTTGAAGATGGAGTCCGCAGGAAAGCAGAGAGGGCCAAATTGTCTGGGGCATTTGAAAGGGTTCCAGGAGGCAGTGATAACCAGCATTACTTTTCCCCGCTGGCACCTTTGCTGTGGCAGCAAAAGCTGGACGCTTGTCTTTTTTGCTCCGGATGCTGCCAAAAGCGAAAACAGGTGCTTTTGAGGATGGAGTCCGCAGGAAAGCAGAGAGGGCCAAATTGTCTGTGGCATTTGAAGGGGTTCCAGGAGGCAGTGAGGACCAGCATCACTTTTCCCCGCTGGCACCTTTGCTGTGGCAGCAAAAGCTGGACGTTTGTCTTTTTTGCTCCGGAGGTTGCCGAAAGCGAAAAAAGGTGCTTTTGAGGATGGAGTCCGCAGGAAAGCAGAGAGGGCCAAATTGTCTGGGGCATTTGAAAGGGTTCCAGGAGACAGCGAGAACCAGCATTACTTTTCCCCGCTGGCACCTTTGCTGTGGCAGCAAAACGTGGACGTTTGTCTTTTTACCACCGGAGGGCGCTGAAAGCGAAAACAGGTGCTTTTGAGGATGGAGTCCACAGGAAAGCAGAGAGGGCCAAATTGTCTGTGGCATTTGAATGGGTTCCAGGAGGCAGTGAGAACCAGTATTACTTTTCCCCGCTGGCACCTTTGCTGTGGCAGCAAAAGCTGGACGTTTGTCTTTTTTGTTCCTGAGTTTTCCAAAAGCGAAAAAAGGTGCTTTTGAGGATGGAGTCCGCAGGAAAGCAGAGAGGGCCAAATTTTCTGTGGCATTTTATGGGGTTCCAGGAGGCAGTGAGAAACAGCATCACTTTTCCCCGCTGGCACCTTTGCTGTGGCAGCAAAACCTGGACGTTTGTCTTTTTCGCTCCGGAGGCTGCCGAAAATGAAAAAAGGTGCTTTTGAGGATGGAGTCCGCAGGAAAGCAGAGAGGGCCAAATTGTCTGTGGCATTTGAAAGAGTTCCAGGAAGCAGTGCTAACCAGCATCACTTTTCCCCGCTGGCACCTTTGCTGTGGCAGCAAAAGCTGGACGTTTGTCTTTTTTGCTCCGGAGGCTGCCGAAAGCGAAAAAAGGTGCTTTTGAGGATAGAGTCCGCAGGAAAGCAGAGAGGGCAAAATTGTCTGGGGCATTTGAAAGGGTTCCAGGAGGCAGTGAGAACCAGCATTACTTTTCCCCGCTGGCACCTTTGCTGTGGCAGAAAAAGCTGGACGTTTGTCTTTTTTTCTCCTGAGGTTTCCAAAAGCGAAAACAGGTGCTTTTGAGGATGGAGTCCGCACGAAAGCAGAGAGGGCCAAATTGTCTGGGGCATTTGAAAGGGTTCTAGGAGGCAGTGAGAACCAGCATTACTTTTCCCCGCTGGCACCTTTGCTGTGGCAGCAAAAGCTGGACGTTTGTCTTTTTTGCTCCTGAGGTTTCCAAAAGCGAAAAAAGGTGCTTTTAAGGATGGAGTCCGCAGGAAAGCAGAGAGGGCCAAATTGTCTGTGACATTTGAAGAAGTTCCAGGAGGCAGTGAGAACCAGCATTACTTTTCCCCGCTGGCACCTTTGTTGTGGCAGCAAAACCTGGACGTTTGTCTTTTTTGCTCCGGAGGCTGCCGAAAGCGAAAACAGGTGCTTTTGAGGATGGAGTCCGCAGGAAAGCAGAGAGGGCCAAATTGTCTGGGGCATTTGAAGAGGTTCCAGGAGGCTGTGAGAACCAGCATTACTTTTCCCCGCTGGCACCTTTGCTGTGGCAGCAAAAGCTGGACGTTTGTCTTCTTTGCTCCGGAGGTTGCCGAAAGCGAAAAAAGCTGCTTTTGAGGATGGAGTCCGCAGGAAAGCAGAGAGGGCCAAATTGTCTGGGGCATTTGAAAGGGTTCCAGGAGGCAGTGATAACCAGCATTACTTTTCCCCGCTGGCACCTTTGCTGTGGCAGCAAAAGCTGGACGTTTGTCTTTTTTGCTCCGGATGCTGCCAAAAGCGAAAACAGGTGCTTTTGAGGATGGAGTCCGCAGGAAAGCAGAGAGGGCCAAATTGTCTGTGGCATTTGAAGGGGTTCCAGGAGGCAGTGAGGACCAGCATCACTTTTCCCCGCTGGCACCTTTGCTGTGGCAGCAAAACCTGGACGTTTGTCTTTTTTGCTCCGGAGGTTGCCGAAAGCGAAAAAAGGTGCTTTTGAGGATGGAGTCCGCAGGAAAGCAGAGAGGGCCAAATTGTCTGGGGCATTTGAAAGGGTTCCAGGAGACAGCGAGAACCAGCATTACTTTTCCCCGCTGGCACCTTTGCTGTGGCAGCAAAAGCTGGACGTTTGTCTTTTTACCACCGGAGAGCGCCGAAAGTGAAAACAGGTGCTTTTGAGGATGGAGTCCGCAGGAAAGCAGAGAGGGCCAAATTGTCTGGGGCATTTGAAAGGGTTCCAGGAGGCAGTGAGAACCAGCATTACTTTTCCCCGCTGGCACCTTTGCTGTGGCAGCAAAAGCTGGACGTTTGTCTTTTTACCACCGGAGGGCGCCGAAAGCGAAAACAGGTGCTTTTGAGGATGGAGTCCGCAGGAAAGCAGAGAGGGCCAAATTGTCTGTTACATTTGAAGAAGTTCCAGGAGGCAGTGAGAACCAGCATTACTTTTCCCCGCTGGCACCTTTGCTGTGGCAGCAAAAGCTGGACGTTGTCTTTTTTGCTCCGGAAGTTTCCAAAAGCGAAAAAAGGTGCTTTTGAGGATGGAGTCCGCAGGAAAGCAGAGAGGGCCAAATTGTCTGGGGCATTTGAAGAGGTTCCAGGAGGCAGTGAGAACCAGCATTACTTTTCCCCGCTGGCACCTTTGTTGTGGCAGCAAAAGCTGGACGTTTGTCTTTTTTGCTCCTGAGTTTTCCAAAAGCGAAAAAAGGTGCTTTTGAGGATGGAGTCCGCAGGAAAGCAGAGAGGGCCAAATTTTCTGTGGCATTTGATGGGGTTCCAGGAGGCAGTGAGAACCAGCATTACTTTTCCCCGCTGGCACCTTTGCTGTGGCAGCAAAAGCTGGACGTTTGTCATTTTCGCTCCGGAGGCTGCCGAAAACGAAAACAGGTGCTTTTGAGGATGGAGTCCGCAGGAAAGCAGAGAGGGCCAAATTGTCTGTGACATTTGAAGAAGTTCCAGGAGGCAGTGAGAACCAGCATTACTTTTCCCCGCTGGCACCTTTGTTGTGGCAGCAAAACCTGGACGTTTGTCTTTTTGCTCCGGAGGTTGCCGAAAGCGAAAACAGGTGCTTTTGAGGATGGAGTCCGCAGGAAAGCAGAGAGGGCCAAATTGTCTGGGGCATTTGAAAGGGTTCCAGGAGACAGCGAGAACCAGCATTACTTTTCCCCGCTGGCACCTTTGCTGTGGCAGCAAAAGCTGGACGTTTGTCTTTTTTGCTCCTGAGGTTTCCAAAAGCGAAAACAGGTGCTTTTGAGGATGGAGTCCGCAGGAAAGCAGAGAGGGCCAAATTGTCTGTGACATTTGAAGAAGTTCCAGGAGGCAGTGAGAACCAGCATTACTTTTCCCCGCTGGCACCTTTGTTGTGGCAGCAAAAGCTGGACGTTTGTCTTTTTTGCTCCGGAGGTTGCCGAAAGCGAAAAAAGGTGCTTTTGAGGATGGAGTCCGCAGGAAAGCAGAGAGGGCCAAATTGTCTGGGGCATTTGATGGGTTTGCAGTTGGCAGTGAGAACCAGCGTCACTTTTCCCCGCTGGCACCTTTGCTGTGGCAGCAAAAGCTGGACGTTTGTCTTTTTACCACCGGAGGTTTCCAAAAGCGAAAACAGGTGCTTTTGAGGATGGAGTCCGCACGAAAGCAGAGAGGGCCAAATTGTCTGTGACATTTGAAGAAGTTCCAGGAGGCAGTGAGAACCAGCATTACTTTTCCCCGCTGGCACCTTTGTTGTGGCAGCAAAACCTGGACGTTTGTCTTTTTTGCTCCGGAGGCTGCCGAAAGCGAAAACAGGTGCTTTTGAGGATGGAGTCCGCAGGAAAGCAGAGAGGGCCAAATTGTCTGGGGCATTTGAAAGGGTTCCAGGAGGCAGTGATAACCAGCATTATATTTCCCCGCTGGCACCTTTGCTGTGGCAGCAAAAGCTGGACGTTTGTCTTTTTACCACCGGAGGGCGCCGAAAGTGAAAACAGGTGCTTTTGAGGATGGAGTCCACAGGAAAGCAGAGAGGGCCAAATTGTCTGGGGCATTTGAAAGGGTTCCAGGAGGCAGTGAGAACCAGTATTACTTTTCCCCGCTGGCACCTTTGCTGTGGCAGCAAAAGCTGGACGTTGTCTTTTTTGCTCCGGAAGTTT